>NC_054575.1:2392548-2570048 GCF_017654505.1 Polyodon spathula
AGTGGGGACAGGGAGGGAGGCCTCGGAGCTCCCTTCCCTAAAGGGATGGAGGGGACGGAGGCCACCTCCCTGCAGGGGATGGAGGACTCGCACCTCCTCCTTTCGCCTCGCACCTACGGGACCTCCCTCGGAACGTGCCCTCGGACCTCGCCCACCTAGGGACCTCCGTGCAGGGAGAGAGGGAAGCGTGGAGGCACGAAGGAGGGAGGGAGGGAGGGAGCGGAGCGTGGAGGTGGAGGGAGGGAGGGAGCGGAGCGTGGAGGTGGAGGGAGGGAGCGGTGCGTGGAGGTGGAGGGAGGGAGGGAGCGGAGCGTGGAGGGAGGGAGGGAGCGTGGAGGTGGAGGGAGGGAGCGGTGCGTGGAGGTGGAGGGAGGGAGGGAGTGGTGCGTGGAGGTGGAGGGAGGGAGGAAGCGGAGCGTGGAGGTGGAGGGAGGGAGGGAGCGGAGCGTGGAGGTGGAGGGAGGGAGCGGTGCATGGAGGTGGAGGGTAGGTTTTCTGTCAGGTGTAATGAACTCTCTGTTTCTTTCTCTCTCTTTGTTCCAGGGAGCTCCTCCGTCTCTCCTCCACTCTCCTCTTCGCTCTGGGGAAGATCCTCCTCTCCTCAGCCTCCTTAATCCGAAACACCATTGAGGGAGCCGACCACTGGCAGCGCCCCGCGAGGGAGGCAGAGTGCTGGGACTGAGAGCAGCGGGACTGGGAGGGGCTTGGAGGGACTGGGAGGGGCTTAATGTGAATTTGGGAGGGGCTAAAATTGACATTAGAGGGAGTAATAGGCAGAGGGAGGGGCTACAGTGAACTTGGGAGGGACTTATAACGGACTAGGAGGGGCTAAATGACAATAGAATACAAATCAAAACACAAGCCTGGTACCTTCAAGAAAAACATTGTGACATTCCAAAAGAGAGCAAGAGAGAGAGAGGGGAGGAGAGGAGAGAGGGGAGATGAGAGAGGGGGAGAGGAGAGAGGGAGAGAGGGAAGGAGAGACACCCGACGCACCACAGATTTATTTACAGAGTAAATGATCAATGTGTAAATTACACTGTCTGATAATATAACACACTTTGTCATAATTACATGTAAACAGAAAAATCCATGCAAAATTATTTTATCTAGTAAAAGTTCTGTGTTGATTTAGCGCATCAAAGAAAAAAAGTTTAATAATATATATAATTCTGACAGCATTGCAGCAGATTGTGACATCATTAACTACGTAGTGAATGACATCACAAACGCAACGTTCCATTTCAGCTGAACCTTTCTGCTTTGTAATAGATTTTACAAATAAAAAACACAGCTCAGATTTCAAGTTTTCGTTTTAATTTTTCCCTGAATGGATTACACAGATTGGTAAATAGAAAAAGGGAACCCTAGCGACATTTAAGGAGATTTGAAGCTTTTTTTTCTGACTCTGCACTTGCCTGCGTGACACCCCCAGGCCGACACAGGGTTAAATGCATTTCCGTTTGCTCCAGCCTTGCGTTCACAGAGTGTCTGTGTCACCCCGGGGGGGTTAACCGCCCCCCCCCCCCCTTCAGCAACCAATCAGCTGCCTCCACTGTCAGACTTTCAGACAGCGATCCACCTCTCTCTCTGTCTCCCTGTCCACCTCTCTCTCTGTCTCCCTGTCCACCTCTCTCTCTGTCTCCCTGTCCACCTCTCTCTCTGTCTCCCTGTCTATCTCTACCTCTGTCTCCCTGTCCACCTCTCTCTCTGTCTCCCTGTCCACCTCTACCTCTTGTCTCCCTGTCCACCTCTCTCTCTGTCTCCCTGTCCACCTCTCTCTCTGTCTCCCTGTCCACCTCTCTCTCTGTCTCCCTGTCCACCTCTCTCTCTGTCTCCCTGTCTATCTCTACCTCTGTCTCCCTGTCCACCTCTCTCTCTGTCTCCCTGTCCACCTCTACCTTTGTCTCCCTGTCCACCTCTCTCTCTGTCTCCCTGTCCACCTCTCTCTCTGTCTCCCTGTCCACCTCTCTCTCTGTCTCCCTGTCCACCTCTACCTTTGTCTCCCTGTCCACCTCTCTCTCTGTCTCCCTGTCCACCTCTATCTCTGTCTCCCTGGGAGTTGCAGTTGTTTTGCAATGCCCTCTGGGAGTTGCAGTTGTTTTGCAGTGCACTCTGGGAGTTGCAGTTGTTTTGCAATGCACCCTGGGAGTTGCAGTTGTTTTGCAATGCACTCTGGGAACTGCAGTTGTTTTGCAATGCACTCTGGGAGTTGCAGTTGTTTTGCAATGCACTCTGGGAGTTGCAGTCTATGCTCTGCCTTGACGTAAATCTGGCAGCCGTTGCTGGGACAACAAAGTAACAATTAGAAAGTCACATAAATGCAGCTGAGAATTTGGAAAGGAAAGGGGCAGACAGTGCTGCTTAAATATTTGAAATTGAGAAGTGGCGAGACTCGGTACCGACGAGGACCGGCCCATTTCAAGCACTGCTACTGGTCCAGGAAGCGAAGCAGTGGCAAAAGACTTCCTGCGAAGGCAAGACAAGCAAACGGAGAACTCGATATAGTACCCAGGTGGCCTGGCGTTTCCCTCTCAGAATTACACATCTGACAGTCAATGGAAGTAAGGGGCAGGCAGGGTTTTTTTTTTGAGCTATATAAAATGAATCCAGGCGCTGTTTTCATCTCTCAGCATGGAGTCAGAGGGCAGCAGCGTGGTCCGCCAGCGCACTGCGTAGTTAACCCCTTCATTGCTGTCCCAGTATTCCTGCCCCAGGACTCTGTAACACAGAGCAAACTCCAGGCTGGGGAGCTGCTCGGGGCGTCCCGTTGTGAGATAGGGGGGATCCCGGGGGGGCAGGGGAAGCCGAAAGTGGAAACGGTCCATCCCCACAGAATCCCCAATCCCGAACCCGAAGCTATCCCGGCTCGGCGGGAGATAGGAAGCCTGGATTTCAGAGCAGGTGGACCAGTTGTCTGAGGAATATCGGACCGTGACCTCCTTCTGGAAAGCCAGGTTCATAACGCGAGCCAGGCCGGAAACACAGAGGCTTTCCACCCGCACCGATTCCAGACAAATCCGCCGCTCCCGAACCAGGGAATGGAATTCCGGGCGAGAGACCGGGTCGGAAAACTGAGGTTCGGCAAAGCAGGACTGGGAGGGAAGATGCTGGGATAAGGAAATTAATGCGTTAGTGGAGTGAACGTTTCAATCTGCATAGTTTTATATATTATACAGCAACACTAAACACAATTCAGACAGCCCCCCCTGAGCTTCAATCTGCATAGTTTTATATATTATACAGCAACACTAAACACGATTCAGACAGCCCCCCTGAGCTTCAATCTGCATAGTTTTATATATTATACAGCAACACCAAACACGATTCAGACAGCCCCCCCTGAGCTTCAATCTGCATAGTTTTATATATTATACAGCAACACCAAACACGATTCAGACAGCCCCCCTGAGCTTCAATCTGCATAGTTTTATATATTATACAGCAACACTAAACACAATTCAGACAGCCCCCCTGAGCTTCAATCTGCATAGTTTTATATATTATACAGCAACACCAAACACGATTCAGACAGCCCCCCTGAGCTTCAATCTGCATAGTTTATATATTATACCTTTATATTTATAAGTATGGATAAAGCTTTTACCTGAGAAGGCCATCTCATTGGTTCTTTGCTGGCAGTGGGTGTGTCCCCCGATGGCCAATCAGAGCCTTCCTTTTCACTGTCACTGTCTGGGTCATGTGACTGTTGGCTGTATAGAAGAGCGACATTCCCATTATTACAATTCTGAGCTGCAGTACCCGGCTCTGCCTGCAGACAGAGGGGTGGCGCTGTTTCTCACCTGTAGTGGATGACTGATGTCAGCTCCAGCCCCAGCCAATCAGCGAAGCGCACTCTCTTCCTGGTGTCCGGGCTGTGCCAGCGCCTGATTGGCTCCTTCTGGTAGTGGGCGGGGGCAGAGCGAGCCCGTCGCCTTGGAGACACCGGAGGGGGCGTGGCCAGGGAGTCGCGACCTCGGCTCCTCTCTGACAAGCCTGCCGCGCAGGTCAAAGGCCGCGGGATCCTGGAGCGAAGCCTGGGGCTGTCCGTGTGTCCGTCCATCTGACTGTCCCTCAGCGTGCACCTGTATGTGTGCGTCTGTCTGTCTCTCTGTGTGTGTGCGTGTGCCTGTCTGTTTTTCTGTGTGTGTCTGTCTCTGTGTGTCTGTGTGTCGCTCTCTCTCTGTACTCTTCCTCTGTCACTCTCTCATTCCCTCCTTATCTCTACACAGCATGTCTTCCTTCTCAGCAACATGTAAACAAAACTCTGTCTTTTCCTCAGTCTCTCACAGATCGATTCAACGAGCCAATCTATGTCAAGCTGTATGTCTCTCTCTCTCTCTCTCTCTCTCTCTCTCTCTCTCTCTCTCTCTCTCTCTCTCTCTCTCTCTCTCTCTCTCTCTCTCTCTCTCTCCCTCTCTATCTATCAATGTAACAAGTTAATTTCAGGGAGTTCTTCAACGGATTCTATACCTCTCCCTCTCCCGAAAAGCGGAGGTTTTTCTGAATCTTTCTCTCTTGGAAGGGTTTCAGTTTGACTTAGGGAGAGGGAGACAGAGCGACGAGCGAGAGCGACAGACAGAGACACCGAAAGAGGTAGCTAACCGGGAGAAAACGGCTTGGAAAGCGAAGAAAGAGAGATCACGAAAAGCGGTAGTGACTTTATTTAAGATCTAGGTCTGTCTCTGAGAGGAGTTCTTCTCTATCTCTGACTCGGTTTGAGGAGAAGAGACGAGAGAGGACAAGGAGAGGGAGGCGGAGGTAGACAGAGCACACAGAGGAGAGAGGAGACAGGTGGCAGAGCGAGAGACTCTCCTCCCTCCTCCTCTCTCTCTCTCTGTCTCTCTCTCTCTCTCTCTCTCTCTGTGTCTCTCTCTTTCTTATCTCTCTCTGTCTCTCTCTCTCGCTCTCTCTCTGTCTCTGTCCCTCTCTCCCTCTCTCTCAATTCAATTCAAAGGTTCTTTACTGGCGTGACAGACATCAGCTGTTTTGCCAAAGCAATTATAATACATATCATATGAGAAATAACAACAAAAACAATAACAGTGATAATAGTTATGATGGTAATAGTAATACTAACAAGAACAGTAATAATAATGGATGGTAACACAAGAGATAGAGAAGGAATCTCCCTGTGTGTGCCTCTCCCAGAAGGACTGCCACTTTTTCTGGGTCAATCAATTGTGTCCAGTGTGTTTGGGAAATCATAATTAAGAAATGTGTCCAGTGCTTTCTCTCTCCCTCTCCCTCTCTCTCTCTCCCAATCAGTTTGAATTGGCATAAGACTTTGCATGAGTTCTCTCAGTTTAATTCAATAAGCTTTGCATGACAGGAAGAAGCAAGTTTTGCCAAAACAACAAACAGTCACATTGTAGAAACAGACACCTCTCTCTCTCTCTCTCTCTGTCTCTCAGCCTCTCTTCTCTCTCTTCTCTCTCTCTCTCCTCTCTCCCCTCCCTCCCCCTCCCCTCTCCCTCCCTCTCTCCCCCCCCCCCACAGAAAGAGTTGAGAAAGGAGGTCGATGAGACCTCTCCCTCCCTCCGTCCCTCTCCTCTTCTTCTATGTCTGTGCTCTTTCCTCTCTCTCTCTCCCTCTTCCCTTCTCTTTCTCTCCCTCTCCCCCTCACAGGATCACCTAGTCCCACTTCTCACTCTCCCTCTGGGGAGTTGAGAGGGGCTTGACAAAATATGCAATCTCAGTCTCCCTGTCCCTATCCCTCGTCCCCCTCATTCTACCCCGCTCAATCTCCCTGTATTAGGTCCCTCTCAGGGGGGAAGTGTAGAGTTCCCCTCACGACTAGAAGGGGCGGAGGCGAGGAGACATGAGGGAGGGACTTGTAGAGCGTGCGGAGCAGAGAGAGAGGGAGAGCCTCCCTCTCCCTCTCTCTCTCCTCAAGTCACTTCAGTTGAATACAACTAAGTAGCTCTGAATGCCCTCTCCTGCGCTGGCAGTCTCAACGCTGGACAGGCTTCCTCAGTCCTTTCAAATCACGTGACAGCGCGACCTTCCACCCCGCCTGCTCTCCGTGTATAGAGAGGGTGGGCTTGGCTGGCAGAGGTCACAAGGCCGCACTGTCACATGATTTGAGTGACATAAGGAAAGCTGTTTGCCTCTATTAAAGGAGACGAGCTTTATAATTCTCTCTGGTTTCTCTGATATGATACGAATGCACCAGCTTGACATCGTTTTGCACAGATGGTTTGAGCCAGTCTGACCAGACTTTGACACAAACGACTCACATCTGTCCTCTGTCAGTCCCCAAAATCGTTATCCTGTTTTAAAAGCTGATATACATCTAGCAAGAGGGCTTGAAATGACTCTCTCTAGTGCAGGGCTTCTCAACCCAGTTCCCGGGACCCCTCTGCTGTGGCTACTGGTTTTCATTCAAACCGAATCTCAGTCACTGAACCAGACCCTTCATTGAACTGATCATCTGCTTAATTAGACCTTTCCACTTGTTTTCAGCTCTTGAACAGTTTGCATATTTCAAGTTAGCTGTAACATTTGACAAATAACTTGAACTGCAGCTGTTTTTGCGATATTTATGTATGCGTTTTAATTATATATATATATATATATATGAACTGCACCAAATTTGTTTCATTTTTGTTGCAAGTAAAAAACTACGTACAGGAGCACGATTTGAAGTAACATTCGTTTCCCAGTCATTGAACATCCCTGGTGCTGAATTGTTGAATTCGTGTGTGAACTCTAAGCAGGGTCCAGCAGTTGAAGGGTCACTCTAAAGTGAGATTTACGAGACGACCATTGGACAAAGTGGTGAAAGAGGGTCTACCTTAATAATAATAATAATAATAATAATAATAATAATAATATCCGTTAATAACACGTCTTTCATCAGACTGTGTTAAAGATCGTAAAAGGGATCTACAGGGAGAGAATGTCTGACTAACACCTTCGTGTTATTTTCTGCTAAAATTGGTTTCCAGTTTGTTTGTTTTGTGTTTTTTAGTGTATTTTTTTTTTTTTTTTTTTTTTCAAAGTTTTGACTCATTTTTTTAAACTTTTAAACTGCATTCCACTGCCTCCGAACATGGCTTCCTATGTACTGGCAATGGACCTCTCGGAACTACATTTCCCATCGTCCTCCCTGCTCAACTGTGTAACGGAAACGGATTTGCCAGCGAGCAGGAGGATGATGGGAAATGTAGTCCTGAGAGGTCCAATGCAGGTACATGGGAAGCCATCTTGAGGCAGTGGAATGCAATTTAACAGTTGTTTAAACAGTATTACACGTAACATTTCTCAGTTTAACATGATAATAATAATAATAATAATAATAATAATAATAAAAGAAAAGATGTAATATCACTGTACAATCACTAAAACAGTTGAAAATATAGAAAGACTGAATGAACACTGGGGTCTGGTAGCAGCTATCAAATCGCGGTCTCCTGCCCTCTCACATGGGGGCGCTGTCGGGCTGGGTGTGCGTGGTGACTGGAGCGTCTCGCGGGATTGGGAAAGGCATCGCTCTGCAGCTGGGACAGGCGGGAGCCACAGTCTACATTACTGGGAGGAACAGGGCGACCCTGGGAGAGACAGCTGGGGAGGTGAGGATGGGGAAGGGAGCCTGATAATCGTGTGTATGTGTGTCTGTGTGTGTTGTCCATGGTTACAGTATTCAGTATGCAGTGTGTGTCTCTCTGTGTGTGTGTGTTGTCCATGGTTACAGTATTCAGTCAGTATTGTGTGTCAGCGATTAGACCGGCTTCATTACCTGCACTCCAGGTGGAGGCTAGAGGCGGGACTTGCGTGCCAGTGACCTGTGATTCGTCAAAGGATGATGATATCAGGAATCTGTTTGAGCGAATCGGGAGAGAGCAGAGAGGAAGGCTGGATATCCTGGTGAACAACGCGTATGGAGGAGTACAGGTGGGAGGGAGAGGGAGATAGTACTCTTCCTCTTCACCCTCTAGAGAGAGAGGGGGGAGAGAGAGGGGGAGAGAGAGAGAGAGAGAGAGAGAGAGAGAGAGAGAGCGGAGAGAGAGAGAGAGAGAGAGAGAGGGAGAGGGAGAAAGAAGAGAGGGAAGGGCAATAATATAAATAGAAGGGAGGAGGGGCTAGGTAGGGGGAATAAGAGAGGGCATGACCCTGACAGTAAAGGTTAGGAGAGGAGAGCGGGAGGGAATGGTGCCTTATTATTATTGTTGTTATTATTATTATTATTATTCTTATTATTATTATTTTCAGACTTACTTTGATAACTTGGGGAAGACATTTTGGGAGATGCCCCCCTCAGTTTGGGACGACATGAACAATGTGGGACTGAGGTGAGGAGATCAGTGACATCATCAACACGGCTCCCAACCGTCACACATTATCAGTGATATCATCAACACAGCATGGTTGCAGTTCTCCCTCCCTCCTGCAGGGGTCACTATATCTGCTCGGTGTACGCCGCTCGGATGATGGTTCCAGCGGGGCGGGGCCTGATTGTCATCATTTCCTCGACGGGCAGACTCCAGTACGACTTCAATGTACCCTATGGAGTGGGGAAAGCAGCAGTGAGTCCCCAACTGTCACACATTATCAGTGACCATTCACTCAACACAGCTCCCAACCGTCACACATTATCAGTGACCATTCACTCAACACAGCTCCCAACCGTCACACATTATCAGTGACCATTCACTCAACACAGCTCCCAACCGTCACACATTATCAGTGACATCATCAACACAGCTCCCAACCGTCACACATTATCAGTGACCATTCACTCAACACAGCTGCCAACCGTCACACATTATCAGTGACCATTCACTCAACACAGCTCCCAACCGTCACACATTATCAGTGACCATTCACTCAACACAGCTCCCAACCGTCACACATTATCAGTGACCATTCACTCAACACAGCTGCCAACCGTCACACATTATCAGTGACCATTCACTCAACATAGCTCCCAACCGTCACACATTATCAGTGACCATTCACTCCACACAGTTCCCAACCGTCACACATTATCAGTGACCATTCACTCAACACAGCTCCCAACCGTCACACATTATCAGTGACCATTCACTCAACACAGCTCCCAACCGTCACACATTATCAGTGACCATTCACTCAACACAGCTCCCAACCGTCACACATTATCAGTGACCATTCACTCAACACAGCTCCCAATCGTCACACATTATCAGTGACCTTTCACTAACTGTGCTGTGCCCAGACTGTGCTGTGCTGTGTTTCTGTACCCAGACTGTGCTGTGCTGTGCTTTGTTACTGTGCTGTACCCTGACTGTGCTGTGCTGTTTCTGTGCTGTGTCCTGACTGTGCTGTGCCCTGACTGTTGCTGTGCTGTGTTGCTGTGCTGTGCCCTGACTGTGCTGTGCCCTGACTGTTCTGTGCTGTGCTGACTGTGCTGTGCTGTGCTGTGCTGTGCTGTGTTGCTGTGCTGTGCTGTGTTGCTGTGCTGTGCCCTGACTGTTCTGTGCTGCGTCCTGACTGTGCTGTGTTGCTGTGCTGTGCCCTGACTGTGCTGTGCTGCATCCTGACTGTGCTGTGTTGCTGTGCTGTGTCCTGACTGTGCTGTGCTGTGTTGCTGTGCTGTTTCCTGACTGTGCTGTGTCCTGACTGTTCTGTGCTGTGTCCTGACTGTGCTGTGCTGTGTTGCTGTGCTGTGTCCTGACTGTGCTGTGTCCTGACTGTTCTGTGCTGTGTCCTCACTGTGTTGTGTTGCTGTGCTGTGCCCTGACTGTGCTGTGCTGTGTTGCTGTGCTGTATCCTGACTGTGCTGTGCCCTGACTGTTCTGTGCTGTGTCCTGACTGTGCTGTGCTGTGTTGCTGTGCTGTGTCCTGACTGTGCTGTGTTGCTGTGCTGTGCCCTGACTGTGCTGTGCTGTGTCCTGACTGTGCTGTGTCCTGACTGTGCTGTGCCCTGACTGTGCTGTGTTGCTGTGCTGTGTCCTGACTGTGCTGTGCTGTGTTGCTGTGCTGTGCCCTGACTGCGCTGTGCCCTGACTGTTCTGTGTTGTGTCCTGACTGTGCTGTGTTGCTGTGCTGTGCCCTGACTGTTCTGTGTTGTGTCCTGACTGTGCTGTGTTGCTGTGCTGTGCCCTGACTGTTCTGTGTTGTGTCCTGACTGTGCTGTGTTGCTGTGCTGTGCCCCTGCAGTGTGACCGCCTGGCCTGTGATGGGGCTGTGGAGCTCCAGGGTGCGGGCGTGGCCATGGTGTCTCTGTGGCCGGGGGCAGTGCGCACTGAGACCGTCCTGGAGAACGTGCTGAGCAGAGACCCGGGTTCAAAGGCAGAGGAGGAGGTGTGTGTGTGTGTGTGTGTGTGTGTGTCTGTGTTGTTTTTATTGAATTCATTTCACGTTGGTGTTGTTTTTCTTGTCAGATCTGGGGGGTGTTTGAAGCTGCTGAAACTCCAGAGCTGAGTGGGAAGTGCATTGTAGCTCTGACTGCAGGTGAGAGGGGAGATGAGGAGAGTGTCACTGCCTGTGTGTGTGTGTGGACACTGATGAAGGTCATGGTAATTCTACTCCTTTCAAACTTGGTACTTTTTCATTGAAATTATTATTATTATTATTATTATTTTTATTTTATTTTTTTCTTTTAGACAAGAAGCTGATGTCACTGAGCGGGAAGGTTCTGTTGACCTGTGACCTCAGCAGGCGTTACAATCTCCGAGACCTTGACGGTACGAGAAAGATCAGGCGAGACGGCAGTGACACTGAGGGGCCACTAGATGGAGCCCCAATCCATTCTCAGCCAATACTGTTCATAGTTTGCTATAGAAGTGCTGCATTATCAAAGTGTCTTATATCAGTTAATGTGTCTGGTTGACTCTGTGTGTCTCTCTCTTCTCTCTCTCCCTCTCCCTTCTCGCTCTCTCAGGTCGTGAGGTTCTAGACTCCACCTCTCTCCGGTTCCTCCTCTCTGGGGTCCCGGGACTCTCCTGGCTCTCCTCCTTCATCCCCTCGTTCCTCCGTCTGCCCAAATTTATCCTGACGCTCAGAGCCAGCAAGTTCTGAACCAGTCTGCACGGAACACTGAACACGGCACCCGGAACCGGAACACTGAGCCTAGAACACAGCCTCTCGCTGGGGGTGCAACAGATAATCAGCGTGTTGATATATTGATCATCTGTACTTAAATTTCCAGAGCTTCGATCACACATTTTGGTGAATTGACGCATCAAACTAGAACCCAGTTTAAAGTCTCCTGTTGCTGGTTTGCATTCAAACCTGGAGTGTGTGTGTGTGTGAGACAGTGTGCTTCTTTTAGTGTGTGTGTGTGTGTGTGAGAGAGTGCGCTAGATTACCCCGTTGCTAGGATACCCTTTAGGCCTCTACTGTCGCTGTGGACAAGTCAAATCAGACGTAGGCAAACTATATTCACAAAAGAAGTAAATTTTAATCCCCGTTTGTGTTGTTTTGGTTTTTTTTTTTTTTTTTTTTGTTTTTTTTGTTTTTTTGTAGATAAATTATTGATTGAATGGAGATGGGGGTGACCTGGCGGGTAAAGTCGAAAACAAAGGTTCGCAGTCAAAAACTTGTAGTACAACAAAAAGCAGAGGTAGGCCAGAATTCTGTACAGCTGGACAGCAGACCATTATAGCCAGGAGCACTTAACAGAGAAATAAACTTGCCTTACCTTAAATATCTAATACAACAAATAGTTTGAACAGCATGTTGTTTTTCGTTGACTAGATCTGGTTGAGCTTTTTTTATGTTCTAAATCTTTTACATTTCTGTAAACGGCCGTGCTTATTGAGGCGCTGGAGTTCACAAAAAAATAAAAGGACGTAACCTTTGAACCTTGTGTCTCTCCTGTGTTTCGCATTGGAAACTTGGAACACAGGCTGAAATAAGAGATCCCAGAAATTTTCCATGCGCACAGATTATTTCTCTCAAATTTTGCGCAGGGCTTTGTTGACATCCCTGTTAGTGAGCATTCCTCCTTTGCCAAGATCATCCACCCACCTGACAGGTGTGGCATATCAAGAAGCTGATTAAACAGCGTGATCGTTACACAGGTGCCCCTTGTGCTAGGGACAGTAAAAGGCCACTCTGAAATGTGCAGCTTTGTCACACAACACAATGCCGCAGGGGTCTCAGGTTTTGAGGGAGCGTGCGATTTGCATGCTGGCTGCAGGAATGTCCGCAGAGCTGTTTCCATTGAACTGAATGTTCATTTCTCTACCATCAGCCGTGGCGGGAAAATCTCTCTCTTAATCCAGGTCGTCGGGAGTCAAGAAAGGACCAACGAAGTGACACAATGGCATAACCTCAAAGGTGAGTACGTCGTGTGTGTAAACACATAATTTTAAAATAACATTGTGTAAAAAAAAGTTTTGATACGTTATCCAATCGTACGAATCTTAATGGTCCGTAGCAGGGGGTTTTATTTTTGTTGCAAAAAATACTGACATGGGGGGGGGGGGGGGTCAAAGGGGGGGGGGGGGGGTAAAAACACTGGCGGGGTGGCAATCCTAGCTGATATCCCATCACACCTTTCTTCTCATAGCATTGCTAGGAGTTCTCATAGCATAGCAGAGTTTGTTTTCATGTGCATTTCTCTACAGAGCTATCTGCGCTATGCTTCAGCGAGAGAGGTCTAAAAATAATTGGCTCTTCTAAATTGGGAGCAAATAATTAAAAAAAACAAAAACAAATAAATAATGGCAAATCTGACATGAAATATGACTGGAGTGCTAATGATGTTTCATAAAATATATGCGTTATGTTCGTATCTGTTTTAAATTGTCTCGATAATTAAATTTCTGGTCACAGATAGCGCAATGACACACGCACACAGTGACCATCAGCTCCGTTGCTATGGAGACATTGAAAGGGGATGGTGATGTCATAGGTGGGGTTGCCATGGCGGCAGGGCCCCCAGGGGGGGAGGGAAGCAGCTTTAAACACACAGGTGACAGTTTTGCGAATTCTCACAGCAGACAAGAATTTTATTATTATTATTAATAGGGTTTTTTTTTTTAGTATTATTGTTAAATAATAGATCATACAAAACATAATAATATTATGAATAATAATATTATCATAGATTCTAATTGATATTAATAACTCATTACACACTGTCTTTCAAAATTTAAATTTTTATTGTCATCAATTATTTCTATCTATCAAATAATCAACCCTGATGTACAGTTAAGAAAATTATCATCAAAAATGAAGAAAGAAACCAGCTTGCAGAATAACTGAAAAATCATTAAGACCAGATACCGGCTTGGGGAAAGAGAAAAAAAAAAAACACACACAACTCTGACCAATCAGAATTATATAAAACTTCCAGGGAAGACTGCGAGGAGTCTCTCTGCCTGGGTTACGAGGTCTATCCCCTCGAAGGGAAATGCAAGTTGCTGTTTTGAGAGATGTAATAATAATCGCAGCGGTCGTTTGTTTGAAGCAGATTTAATTGATAAACAGCTGCTTCTTCAACGGAAGTCATTTTCTGCCGCTGTGAGACGCTCGTTTAAACAGGACGCTGCCCGGGGAGGTTTTCCAGCTGCACAGACACAAGCACCCACCTCCCCCCACCCGAAAACTGTCACTCTGAGACCACTAGAGCAGAATGGAATGGAATGGAAGGAGCAGCCAGCAGCTCCACCTAGTGGTCCGCCACTGTGGCTGAGGTGTGTTTTTGCTGGCAACACACTAGCTGTGCACTAGATGGCACTGCTGGCTGTTCTATGAAGACGCTGGCTGATCTAGCCTGTGCTGCGCGTGTCTATAGCAGCGCAGCTCCTGAACTCACAGTCAAAGCAACACAGACTGAGCAAAAAACAATGTAATACAGCCCAGCCCAGCACATTGCGCGTCGATAAAGAACTACAGCTCCCAGCATCCCTCACCATTGCCACAGGTGTAGAGGCATGCTGGGAGCTGTAGTCCCAGCCAGGGCTGGACCGATTCACAATAACTACGGCAACGCAGCTAGAACTGAAGAGCAGCTCCTGGACTCACAGTCAAAGTAAACAAAATAATGAATTGGGAAGCTTGAACATTTTGCACTTTAATACATATATTTCCATTAAAAAAAAAAAAAAAACTTTTATAAAAAATAAAAAAAAAGCCTTGATTTGAAAAGCTACAACGTTGATCGAGGGATTAGTAGAGATACATTAACAACAACACTACAATCCTATTAATTAACAATACTACAATTACTGTAACAATAATTCATCGCTTTAAAGTGTTGATTTTACAGAAAAATAAAACCATTATTAATATACCCCCCCCAGCCCAAAAACAAGTTTACTGTTTTAATAATTTTTGCAACTCAGCCGAGCGTGTGAAAAAACGCTCGCACTTCACAAGAAGAAACAATGATCCACAACTTCAAATTCAGTTTTGAAAAAAAAGTTACGACTGTTTTTACTGAATAATGTGTATTTTATGTTTATGGGGTTTCTTGGTCGTGGTTTGTGTTCATGATTTACACGAATGATTAAGAAAAACACGTTGAGTCGGGGGCTCGCACCTATCTTTTTATAATGGCGAGTTCGTGCTTTCCCTCTCTCGGAAGTGTGTCTTCACAACCCTTTGTTGTAATTCTTGTTAAGTGTAGAAGTTTAAGTAAACAACTTTTTTTTCAATGCTGAGTTCAGCAAAAATCCAAAATAAAACTATTTTGCCAAGATGGGTCTTTATTTTGTTTTTAATGATTGAATATGAATTCTCTATTAATGTGAGAACCAAAAAGTGACAACTTGGGATGACTTCACGTCATGTAATGGTAGCCTAATATGTGTTTACCCCCCGCCAAGAGCCCACACCCGAATTTAAATTTGAAATACGGAATAACTTGGTGTGTTTTTTTCGTCGTCTCTGTCGTAAACAGGCAACCCGTCGCAGGTCGGGGGTCGACTTTTTTTTTACTATTAAATTCTACACAGTGTTGGGATTCAACACTGAAGAACAATTCACATTTCAAATGTATTTACTTAACATGGAGATCTCGTTTTTAGGTGGGGGGGAGGGGGGGGGTTCCCCTGGCTGGATAACGGTGCAACTAAAAAAAAAAGCAAAATAAATTTTGATATGAATGTAAATACATAACCATTATGCTTTATAGAGATAACACTTCACAGTGGAACCACTGAATTGCAGTATACGGTACAGGGGGGGGGGCTATTATAAGGGGACCCACACAGAGGTTGTCTTGCAGCGTCGCCCCCCTGCTTTAGAAATAAAACAAACCATTAAAACACAAAACAAGTGGCAAGTGAGAAAATAAATCACATGCAGGAGAGTGAGCGACCGTCTCCGACACGGAGCGACTGTCCGTCTCTGCATGTGGGGATGGCCCTGTCCGTGTCAATCAGTGTGTGTGTGTGTGTGTCTGCTTAGCATGTGCCCTCCTTCTCCCCCTCCCCTTTCTCCCCCTCTCCCGGTGGCATGTAGATGGGGGTGCTCTGCTCGCTCTTCTCCTCCGGCTCGCTCTTTTCGTTCTCCGCAGGGTACACCACCACGCAGAACTTCTGTCCGAAGTAGGTCATGGAGTCTGAAGAGAGACAGACAGTCAGACACTTTAAAAAGGGTAGATTCAGATCAGCATTTCCTTGAGTGCATTTTTATAAAGAGTGTACTGCAGCGACTCGATCGCTGTGTTTTATATTTTATTCATCAGTCTGTGTTGCTTTGACTAAGTTCAGTAGCTGCACTGCCATAGTTATTGTATTGTGAATCGGGCCAGCCCTTCTAGGACTACAGCTCCCAGCATGCCTCTGCCCCCACGGCAATGGTGAGGGATGCTGGGAGCTGTAGTTCTTTAACTGCAATGCGCTGGGCTGGGCTGTATTGCATTGTTTTTGCTCAGTCTGTGTTGCTTTGACTGTGAGTTCAGGAGCTGCGCTGCCATAGACACGCGCAACACAGGCTAGATCAGCCAGCGTCTTCATAGAACAGCCAACAGCGTGAGAAAATGGATTTTAAAGATGGTCAGCGCTCCTTTAAAGGGAGGGGCCGGTGATCCTGTTAATAAAGCTGATGAGGTGAGAGGCTGGGTTTTGTTGGCTTACCTACAAAGTTGTTAAAGCACTCAGGCTTATTTTTCCAGTACACTCCCAGGAAGTAAACTGGGACACCAGTCAGCATGATGGCCAGTCCAATTCCACACACTATGGGCTCCGACCATAGACTGAAAACCAGTAAGAATGCCCAGAACAGCAGATATATCACTGGAAATATCAGATTGACCTGCAGAAAGTAAAGCAATACCAGTTTAACCAGTAACAAGACAGCCAGCGGCACTGCAATGGTTGTGTATTACACTGAGGGGCAATGGTAGCACAAGTATAGGGCAGCTGCAATGGGGTGAGGCTGCTAGAATAGTAAAATATTATACACAGTGGCACAAAAACATGATTTAGACTGTAGCCCTGAATTTCAATCTCCACAGTGTTCTATATTATCCTGCTGCAACCAATGAGAAGTCAGGATTCCCAGCAGGCTCACCTTGATTGGCCGGTGCAAGTCAGGCTGCTTGTATCTCAGCACAATCTGCCCGGCAACAGTGACTCCGTAGAAGAGGTAGTTGATGAAGCCAACGTAGTTGATGAGGGTGTACATGTCACTGGTGACCAGCATGAGCAGCGTGGAGACACACTGAGAGACAGAGAGCAAGAGGGGAGTACATGTCACTAGAGACACAGAGAGAGAGAGGGAGGAAGGGGAGGGGGAGAGAGAGAGAGAGAGAGAGAGAGAGAGAGAGAGAGAGAGAGAGAGAGAGAGAGAGAGAGAGAGAGAGAGAGAGAGACAGAGAGAGAGAGAGAGGACACCGCGATACTCACAGTAAACAGCAGAGCTGGGATGGGGGTGCAGCGTTTGATGTGAATCATGGCTAGCAGGCTGGGGAGGTGTCCCTCTCTCGCCCCAGCAAAGAACAACCTGGAAAATAAACATAATTTACAAAGAAACTCGAGAGAGAGTCAAACTCCAGACCAGAATTACAATATTGAATATAGAAGGGAATAGTGGAAGTGGGAGAAAGGGGAAAAAAAGAGGGGAGAGAGAGGGAGGGATGATGGAGGGAACATGCCACATACCTGGAGGAGGTGAAGAGAGAACCGTTGACTCCTCCAAAGGTGGACAGAGCCACAGAGATGGGCATAATCCACGACATGACTCCTAAAAGCTTCTCGCCAAATGTCTAAAGAGAGAAACAGAGCAAGTGAAGCAGCAGACCAGCGTTTCTGAGAACGCCTTTGTCAGTGTAATGTGTGTGTGTGTGTGTGCAAGAGAGAGATATTGGAAGAGTCTGTTTCTTCTCCTGTGGATTTGTTCAGTGGATCTTGTTATGCTATAGACAATTTATCCAGAACTTCAAACATTGTTAGCCGAGACTGTTACACTGCGTTAGCTGAGACTGTGCTGCAGTTGCACTGCGTTAGCTGAGACTGTGCTGCAGTTGCACTGCGTTAGCTGAGACTGTGCTGTACGGTTCTCGTCTCTCACCACGGCCACTGCGTTGGAGGCGAGGAGCTCCTGGGGTGACATCGCAGTCACGTACGCAATGTTGGCAAAAACGTAAACAAAGGTGACCAGAGGGATGGAGATGAAGATCGCACGAGGGAGGTTCCTGAGGACAGATGGACACAGAGACAGGTGTCAGTCAGAGCACACACCTGAGCTTTATATATTATACAGCAGCAATACGGGGGGGGGCTCACTGGTAAGGGTTCACCAGCTCTTCTGTCACGTAGTTCAGGAAGTTCCAGCCGCCATAAGCAAAAGAGCCTTGCAGAAACGCCAGGGCAATCAGACCGATGTCCGGCTCCTGGAAATTCTCAAACGCATTCTTTGGCTCGAGCCAGAAGTACTGACCTGAGAGAGAGAGAGAGAGAGTGAGTAAGGTAATTATAGACACACAGAGACAAACACGCACAGAGACACAGACAGGGGTCGCTTCAGCAAAGCACAGTTAATCCACAGTCAGAGAGTAATCCCAGTCACACAGCACGCACAAGAGAATCACGCGCTACTACCCAGAGAACAGGATTAACCAGCCCTCCCTCTCCACTCTCCCTCCTCCTAATCTCCACTCTCTCTCCTGCCCTCCTCCTATTCTCCACTCTCTCTCCTCAAGATTTTGAAATAAGTGAACTAAGAAAGTCAAGCATACAATGGTTCTGTGCCCAGTACAGACTCCCTCACCCCAGTATTCTGACTCCCCCCATCTCACCTCTGCAGATCTGCACGAAGCCCATGATGATGATGAGTCCGAGGGCGAGCAGTTTCCCCGCGGTGAACACGTCCTGCACTCGCGTGGCCCAGCGCACACTGGCACAGTTCACCCAGGTCAAAAGCACTGCGGAGACACAACCCCGACACGCACTGAAACACAACCCCGACACACACTCAGATTACAGCTACCCATCACAGTGGTGTCTATAGAATGCTGTAATCTAGTAATATAACAGATAAGAACTAGATTACAATGACACGTATACAAAATTGTCTCCAATAAATGTTCAAAACTTCAACAAAGCTGGGCTTGCAAAACACTAAAGAAAGCAAGCCACGCATGTCAAGTTTCTGGCTGTCCATCTGTTTCTCCAAAAGCTGGGGAGAGCATGAAAAGCGAGGGTCTGTTTGCACTGCCGATATCACAGGCAAATACTAGCCAGCTATCCCTTCTGCTCCGCAAGATCAGGGTGACAGCTGCCATCTGCCTGTTAGCCGGTCATCTCCACCAAACCAAACAGCATTTCAGGCTGGCTTTTAAAAGCACTGACCAGCTTTAAAATCCATTCTCTCACCTCTTATTAGCTTTATTAACAGGATCACTGGCCCCTCCCTTTAAAGGAGCGCTGACCATCTTTAAAATCCATTCTCTCACCTCTTATTAGCTTTATTAACAGGATCACCGGCCCCTCCCTTTAAAGGAGCGCTGACCATCTTTAAAATCCATTCTCTCACCTCTTATTAGCTTTATTAACAGGATCACCGGCCCCTCCCTTTAAAGGAGCGCTGACCGTCTTTAAAATCTCTTATCTCTTACTACCTCTGGATCTTCCATCTACATTTGTATTCTCACACTTCTGTTCTCATCAGATTGTCATCTCTTATGATGCTTTTAAAAAGGACAGAGTCCTGAATTTTGCTACACCAAGGAGATTAAAGTCCAAAATAGATGAGTTTATGGCTGTTTGTGCGAATCTTGAAACTGCACAGGTGCAAAAACAGAGACAGAGTCAAGCAGCAGACTAGCGATTCTGCGAATGCCTTCATCAGTGTGATGTGTGTGTGCGAGATATTGGAAGAGTCTGTTCCTTCTCCTGTTTGTTTGTTGACTAGGAATATATATTTTAAAACAAAGCTCAGAGAGAGAATGGATTTTAAAGATGGTCAGCACTCCTTTAAAGGGAGGGGCCGGTGATCCTGTTAATAAAGCTAATAAGAGGTGAGAGAATGGATTTTAAAGATGGTCAGAGCTCCTTTAAAGGGAGAGGCCTGTGATCCTGTTAATAAAGCTAATAAGAGGTGAGAGAATGGATTTTAAAGATGGTCAGAGCTCCTTTAAAGGGAGAGGCCTGTGATCATGTTAATAAAGCTAATAAGAGGTGAGAGAATGGATTTTAAAGATGGTCAGCGCTCCTTTAAAGGGAGGGGCCAGTGATCCTGTTAATAAAGCTAATAAGAGGTGAGAGAATGGATTTTAAAGATGGTCAGCGCTCCTTTAAAGGGAGAGGCCTGTGATCCTGTTAATAAAGCTAATAAGAGGTGAGAGAATGGATTTTAAATATGGTCAGAGCTCCTTTAAAGATAGCTGTCCCTTTAAGATTCAAAGCTTGTTTTTGAAGCTAAAGTGAATCTGCTGAATCAGGTCTTCGGAGTTTCTTTGCCCTTTTGCTACCCCAACCTTGAAAAACACAATTAATCAGCTGCTTTCAAATCCACCTAGTAACAAGCAAAAAAAAAAAAAAAAACATCACAAGGCCACCAGCCAATCACAGGCCAGATCTCAGCTCGTTATCTGCCAAGCAACAGTGCTGTTCCAAAAAAAAAAAAAAAAAAAATGTTTTTACAACCCTGCCGAAATGGAATCTGTCCAGTGGACCCCCGCATCTCCGTCTGTCTCCTCTCTAAATTAACAGAAGGGTGCAGGCAACCCGTCCCCGTCCCCTGGATTGGTATTGAACTGGATTCATATTGTATTGAACTGAATTGGTATTGAATCCTTGCTGTATTGGTATTGAACTGAATTATTGCTGTATTGGTATTGTATTGCTATTGTACTGAATTCTTGTTGTATTGGTATTGTGCTGGTTTTGTATTGTATTGTATTTTATTGGTATTGTATTGGTGTGTACAGGATCTGTGTTCATGTGTCCTGCTGTCTCGTGTGCTGTCTGGTACGGTGTGGGGAATCAGCACTCTCTCACAAAACCAGGTAAAAGGTCATTCAGATTACACTGGCTTCAACTTGCAACTGGAGTTGTAAACACAACGAGGAAATCCTCTCTCTCTCTCTCTCTCCCCAGTCCAGTTGTAAACAGATTCTCAGTGCCTCTCTCAGGAAGAACAATTATTTACTTAAATAGCAAATTTAAAGTAAATAATTTAAGTAAAAAATATGTGTTTGTGTGTGTCTGTCACTGTGTGTGCGAGTGTCTGTGTGTGTGCGTCAGTGTCTGTGTTTGTCAGTGTGTGCGTGAGTCACAGGGCGCCTCAGATTCAGCGTCTCTGACTCCTGAAAGTGCAGAACAGACTTTGTGTACAAACTGATCAGATTACACTGTGTGAGGAAACAGAGCTACACTCGCTGGGACTCAATGTTCCTGCCGACCCTGCTCGTCTCCTCCCCGCCGCCTCTCACACACGCACACACTCTCTCACAGCCTCCTTCTGCCAAACTATCCACCCCCTTCTCTACCCCCCCTCCTCTCAGTTGTTCAGTTTCATCACAATTGGACGACTGCTGCTCTAGAGTAGTGTGTGTCCCAGTGTGTGTCTATCTGCCCTGTCCACGTCTGTATGTCTCCGTCGATAGTGTTTGTGTGTTTCTCTCTCCGTGCCTGTCGTAGTGTGTCTCCTTGTCTCTCTGCCCCTGTGCCTATCTGTCTCTCTGTGCGTCTCCTTGTCTCTCCGTGTGTGTGTTTCTCTCAGTGTCTCCTTGTCTCCCTCTCTCAGTGCGTCTGTCTCTCCCTGTGTGTCTCATTCTCTCTCTGTATCTGTGTCACTGGTTGAGCCCCTATAACAGGACTGTCTCTGAGACAGCAGAAGCAGAGTTTCATTTCCTGTTTGCTATTACAGAGACAGAGAGAGGGGGGGAGGGGGGGAGCACACAGCGGACGCTATTTTTAGCAGGAGGACTCTGTGAGTGTGACTCGTTGTCTTCCCCACCCCCCACCCCTCTTTCTCTACCGAGAATAATTATATTTCTATAAGACGCCTAGATCGATTAGCCTGTGTTGCGTGTGTCTATGGCAGCGCGTCAGCTCCTGAACTCGCAGTCAAAGGCAAACACCAGATGAGCAAAAACATGCCATACAGACAGCCACCAACACAGACTGAGCAAAAACAATGCCATACAGCCCAGCCCAGCGCATTGCAGTTAAAGAACTACAGCTCCCAGCATCCCTCGCCATTGCCGTGGGTACAGAGGCATGCTGGGAGCTGTAGTCCTAGCCAGGGCTGGACCGATTCACAATACAATAACTATAGCAGTGCAGCTACTGAACTTAGTCAAAGCAACACAGACTGATGAATAAAATATAAAACACAGCGATCGAGTCGCTGCAGTGAAGAGACTGGTTGCATAAGCGCTCAGATTGGTTGCATAAAAAAAAACACTTCTTTAAAATCTTTATAAAGGAGCGCTGACCATCTTAAAAATCCATTCTCTCACCTCTTATTAGCTTTATTAACAGGATCACAGGCCCCTCCCTTTAAAGGAGCGCTGACCATCTTTAAAATCCATTCTCTCACCTCTTATTAGCTTTATTAACAGGATCACCGGCCCCTCCCTTTAAAGGAGCGCTGACCATCTTTAAAATACCCACAGCAACACAAACATATTTTATCAAGCTCTAAACGCACTGTGCTTAATCTGAAGCAACGTCGTGAAAAAGTGTTTTTCTGAATGAGATCTTAGCTGGGTCAGGCACAGCCAATCAAAAGTGACTCACCGACGCTCAGGTGATGTAATCGACTAGATTAACGTAAAGAAATCAAACACAGCGATTCAAGATAAGCGCTATCTGGACACAGGAAAAGTACACAGCGTCTCGCTAACGAGAGCTACTGACGTCAACTCAACGCACAAACGATATACTGTGAAGAAAGAGAATGTGAACTGGCGCATTGTGTTCTGCAGCCCCCCCCCCCACCCCAGTACAACGTTAGTAGAAATTTTCATGATAACAGGACCAGCAATGCTCCACATTTTCAGCTCTGGACAAAAGTTTTGCATCACCTAGAATTTTAGGATTGAGGCCTCGTTTTAAAAAATATATATATATTTTTTTCCAATATAATTTTATAGCTTTTTTGATTGACATGACTGCTATAGCAGCAGTCCAGAGTAGTATTTCATGTTAGATTTCAGAAATGTCACATTTTTCCAGTCAGTTTTTTCAGTGTGAAGTATCTGGAAAACTACAAAGCGCTGGGTGTGCAATTCAATATGTTAACAAGGGAACATTATTCAGCAGCTTTCACTGGACTCTATGAAGCTGAGGGAGTTCATTCTATATAGAGGGGGTGCAATTCAATATGTTAACAAGGGAACATTATTCAGCAGCTTTCACTGGACTCTATGAAGCTGAGGGAGTTCATTCTATATAGAGGGGGTGCAATTCAATATGTTAACAAGGGAACATTATTCAGCAGCTTTCACTGGACTCTATGAAGCTGAGGGAGTTCATTCTATATAGAGGGGGTGCAATTCAATATGTTAACAAGGGAACATTATTCAGCAGCTTTCACTGGACTCTATGAAGCTGAGGGAGTTCATTCTATATAGAGGGGGTGCAATTCAATATGTTAACAAGGGAACATTATTCAGCAGCTTTCACTGGACTCTATGAAGCTGAGGGAGTTCATTCTATATAGAGGGGGTGCAATTCAATATGTTAACAAGGGAACATTATTCAGCAGCTTTCACTGGACTCTATGAAGCTGAGGGAGTTCATTCTATATAGAGGGTGTGTAATTCAATATGTTAACAAGGGAACATTATTCAGCAGCTTTCACTGGACTCTATGAAGCTGAGGGAGTTCATTCTATATAGAGGGGGTGCAATTCAATATGTTAACAAGGGAACATTATTCAGCAGCTTTCACTGGACTCTATGAAGCTGAGGGAGTTCATTCTATATAGAGGGGGTGCAATTCAATATGTTAACAAGGGAACATTATTCAGCAGCTTTCACTGGACTCTATGAAGCTGAGGGAGTTCATTCTATATAGAGGGGATGCAATTCAATATGTTAACAAGGGAACATTATTCAGCAGCTTTCACTGGACTCTATGAAGCTGAGGGAGTTCATTCTATATAGAGGGGGTGCAATTCAATATGTTAACAAGGGAACATTATTCAGCAGCTTTCACTGGACTCTATGAAGCCGAGGGAGTTCATTCTATATAGAGGGTGGTGATGCGCGGTAGGTGATCGGCACGCCATTGTAAAGGTGAGGGAAGGACAGCTCTTGGACAAGCCGGCTGTATTCTCTGTGGGACAGCGTTGACAGGTTTACTCACAGAGGCAGACCGCGGCCAGCAGCCGCAGCCCGAACTCGGGTGCGAAGCAGGTGGGGAACAGGGGCTGGAGCACGTAGTTGGAGAAGGTCAGGGCGATGACAGCCTGGTTCGTGGGGTAAATAACCAGCACCGCGATCCACAGCCGCAGAAAACTGAGAGAGAGACCCCCCTCTGGGGGACCACCCCCGGGGAGAAAGAGTTATTGGAATTATTATTATTATTATTAGCTGCAGTTTCCTCACTGTGGCTGTACAGAGAGAGGGGGCACGCTTTCTTCCCCCTGCTCAATGCTTTCTTCCTCTTTGCCTCCCCCTCTCTCTATCTTTCTCCCGATCTCTTTCCTTCACTGGCCTTTTCTATTTGACAAAGAGCTCTACAATCCTGTTCAGTTTGACGCTACAGTATAATCCCTTCTTCTTGGGGTCTGTGTTAGTTTTCCTACACTCTGAAAAGAGTCGAGTTTCATTAAAGCTGCAGACAGACAGACAGACACATCAATGTATGTGTGTGTGTGTATCAGTGGCTTTGTTTGTGTTTCTGTGTATGTGTCTGTCTGTTTGTCAGTGGTGGTTGTTGGGTGTGTGTTTGGGGTAGTGTGTGTGTTAGTTTGCATCTCAATGGCTTCGTTTGTGTTCACTGTCGTCTTCGGCAGGATTTAACCTTGCTTAAGATTCTAACAGAACTGCCTCATCCTGCTCTCCGCTTTGCATCAAGAGGACTGACTGACTGGATCAGACAGCTGTGCGGGGGACGAGAGTCATGTGACTCTGCTTGCCTGTTACACAACTGAGGGATTCTGGGATCAATAAGCTGCTAAACTATGTTCATGCTTCACTCGTTCCCGGCTGGAGTCGAGGGTCTCCGATCGCATGGGGGGCCGATAACCCTGGGAAAAAGATCAGCTGCACTCAGAGCTGGGAAATGCATTCGCCTGCGACAGTAGCAGGAAGCAGACATGGCTACAGTTACAGCAGTCGATCAGCGATTTAAAAAAGGACAGGACTGGCTGGCTTATTAAAAGCAAAACACAGTTCAACCAGGTCACTACAAAAACAAGAACTGAGACTCAAATCGTGTGAAACTGATTGAGAAAGTGAGGCACTAAAAAATAAAGTTATATATAAAATGTTTCATATGATTTTATGCTTTATTGCAGAAAACAATGCTGGAGACACAGCGTGTTGTAAAATCCGCAGGCACGACATGGCTGAGATGGATCCAAAACAATTAAAAACGATTTCGAAACATCAAAATTCCAGGTCTAAGCATTCGCCATTGAACTGGTTAGGTTTCTTTCGGCCTTTTCTGAAATGCAGCTTTTATGGGGAAAAAAAACCAAAACAGTTCAAGCACAGAATGAAGAGAAGAAAAAAAATAATTATGAAGAGGGTGGGGAAATGGGAATGTTCACTTCTCCCCCCTCCCCCTGCCCCCCCCCTCTCACCCAGCCAGTCCCCCAAAGATGTCCTTCACATAGGAGTAGTCGCCCCCTGATTTGGGGATGGTGACCCCCAGCTCTGCGTAGCACAGAGCCCCCACGGCTGTGATGAGCCCCGTGACGATCCACACCACCAGTGCCATCCCCACTGAGCCAGCGTTCTCCATCACCCCCTTCGGAGACACAAAGATCCCAGAGCCAATGATATTACCTGAGAGGAGAGAGAGAGAAAGAGAAAGAGAGGAGAGATCACAGGTCTGACCAGAGAACATACAAGTTTGAGAACTCTGCCGAGTTTTGCTGAGGCTAAACTAATGAGAGAATCCTGACTGGTAAAGCACAGGGAAGCATTGTAAAGCACAGAGAGGTCTGGTAAAGCACAGGGAAGCATTGTAAAGCACAGAGAGGTCTGGTAAAGCACAGGGAAGCATTGTAAAACACAGAGGTCTGGTAGAGCATAGGGAAGCATTGTAAAGCACAGAGAGGTCTGGTAAAGCATAGGGAAGCATTGTAAAGCACAGAGAGGTCTGGTAAAGCACAGGGAAGCATTGTAAAGCACAGAGAGGTCTGGTAAAGCACAGGGAAGCATTGTAAAGCACAGAGAGGTCTGGTAAAGCACAGGGAAGCATTGTAAAGCACAGAGAGGTCTGGTAAAGCACAGGGAAGCATTGTAAAGCACAGAGAGGTCTGGTAAAGCACAGGGAAGCATTGTAAAGCACAGAGAGGTCTGGTAAAGCACAGGGAAGCATTGTAAAGCACAGACAGGTCTGGTAAAGCATAGGGAAGCACTGTAAAACACAGAGAGTCTGGTAGAGCATAGTCAAGCATTGTAAAGCACAGAGAGGTCTGGTAAAGCATTAATTAACAAACCATGATAAACTAACTCTAACAGTATCCTTTTAGTTTTATCTTTTAAAATTAAAATCAGTTTAATTTCCAACACTCAACTCTGTGTGTGTGTGTGTGTGTGTGTGTGTGTACAGATATATATATATATATATTATATATATATATTTTAATAGATATTTTTATATGGGCTTGATTCTACTCCAAAACAAACAGAACACCATTCAAGGTTGCTATTTGCCGACGAACGCATATTCACGGTATTTCAACACGGCAATAAAAACTCTACACACCAGGCTTATCCAGTTTCTTTGAAATGGACTTAACTTTGACCTCTGTATCTGCAGAACTGCTGTGACCTCCGTCATAAAGCTCTGGGTATCCCACTCCCCCGTGCGCTCCCCCCACGCTCCCCCTGGAACCTGGTGAACCAATCGTATTGAAGCTGTTCAATTCACCCAGTCCAGGTTTTACTAGCAGCTTTATCAGCCCCCAGTGTGTCTAGCTAACAAGCTCAGATGTGTCTTATTATTAAACTCCTAGTGAAACCAGGACTGGATCACACTGCTGTGCAGCGGGAGTCTGATTCCCTGTCGAGTGTTTCACAGTTGTGGATTATTCTGATCGTAACAGACAGGCTGTGAAGGAATTCTACAGGTCAGGGGAGGAGGAGGGAGGGAGGGAGAAAGTCGTGCTCAGATGATCAAACAGTCATCTTTTCTTGTGCTCGGCCGAAGTCAATTACAGACAATGATGTCAGCAACAATCCTGGCACCGAGGCTGGCTGCACCACTTCAAACAACAACAGCCATCCTCCCACGAGATTACATTCCCAGGACAAGGTAATTACACAGCCACACAGTCACAGAGTTCAAACAGGTTTCGCTGTGCAAGCACAGGAGGAGAGAATCAACCAGCCTCCTTTCAAAAGTGCTGTGGTGTCAGCCCTTCTCAAAAACACCCAGTCCTGGGGTTCAGAGCTCCCCTCAATGCAGTCTAGTATTATTAATATTGCAATGATCAGGAGCCAGGAGTTTGAGCAGGGTTACAAACTCACACTAGCCCTGCTGCTGCTGCACCCAGTCCTGGGGTTCAGAGCTCCCCTCAATGAAGTCTAGTATTATTAATATTGCAATGATCAGGAGCCAGGAGTTTGAGCAGGGTTACAAACTCACACTAGCCCTGCTGCTGCTGCACCCAGTCCTGGGGTTCAGAGCTCCCCTCAATGAAGTCTAGTATTATTAATATTGCAATGATCAGGAGCCAGGAGTTTGAGCAGGGTTACAAACTCACACTAGCCCTGCTGCTGCTGCTGCACCCAGTCCTGGGGTTCAGAGCTCCCCTCAATGAAGTCTAGTATTATTAATATTGCAATGATCAGGAGGCAGGAGTTTGAGCAGGGTTACAAACTCACACTAGCCCTGCTGCTGCTGCACCCAGTCCTGGGGTTCAGAGCTCCCCTCAATGAAGTCTATTATTATTAATATTGCAATGATCAGGAGCCAGGAGTTTGAGCAGGGTTACAAACTCACACTAGCCCTGCTGCTGCTGCTGCACCCAGTCCTGGGGTTCAGAGCTCCCCTCAATGAAGTCTAGTATTATTAATATTGCAATGATCAGGAGCCAGGAGTTTGAGCAGGGTTACAAACTCACACTAGCCCTGCTGCTGCACCCAGTCCTGGGGTTCAGAGCTCCCCTCAATGAAGTCTAGTATTATTAATATTGCAATGATCAGGAGCCAGGAGTTTGAGCAGGGTTACAAACTCACACTAGCCCTGCTGCTGCTGCACCCAGTCCTGGGGTTCAGAGCTCCCCTCAATGCAGTCTAGTATTATTAATATTGCAATGATCAGGAGCCAGGAGTTTGAGCAGGGTTACAAACTCACACTAGCCCTGCTGCTGCTGCACCCAGTCCTGGGGTTCAGAGCTCCCCTCAATGAAGTCTAGTATTATTAATATTGCAATGATCAGGAGGCAGGAGTTTGAGCAGGGTTACAAACTCACACTAGCCCTGCTGCTGCTGCACCCAGTCCTGGGGTTCAGAGCTCCCCTCAATGCAGTCTAGTATTATTAATATTGCAATGATCAGGAGCCAGGAGTTTGAGCAGGGTTACAAACTCACACTAGCCCTGCTGCTGCTGCACCCAGTCCTGGGGTTCAGAGCTCCCCTCAATGCAGTCTAGTATTATTAATATTGAAATGATCAGGAGCCAGGAGTTTGAGCAGGGTTACAAATTACTGTAACACATCTGAAAACACATACCCTTCTCAAGTGCATTTGCACGCAATTACAGTCGTCCTGGAGACAGTATTTGGCACCTTTCGTCTCAAACACTGCTAGGAGACAGCGTTTGGCAGGGACACTATTTGGCACAACACAATGGATGATGATCGTGTGAACCGAATTTACGCTTTGTTGCGATATTAGAACCCAAAACCCATCAGAAACATACGTTTAAAACTAACTTAAATGCTCTATGAAATTTCACGAGAATTTGAAAATAAAAAAAACGTACTAAAATCAATCTAAACATATTTACATTACGTCGATTAACTAAACCGCCTCTATAAATAAGACTGATCAATAATGTGCAATATAATACTGCACTCCTGGAGTAACTATTTTTAATGTGTAATTTATGATTTAAAAGTCAAACTACCTTAAATTCCCCCTTTAAACATAATAATAATCGCTTTTTTCATCTGGATAATGTCCACTAAATAACGAACTGTTCCCCGCATACATTTTCATTTTAAAGAGCTTAATTCAACAGAATTCAAAATACAAAATTAATTTGAGGCATATTTTAAAAAAGTATGTGGATACGAGCACCTCGAGATCAATACACACAAAATTAAATTTGAATTTGAAAATTCTGAGCGGTTTGTTTTGCTCGTGCTGGTTCACATTCGTTTTTTGTTTTTTTTTTAACGGTTTTTCTGAATTACGTCTCGTAAAAAAAAAAAAAAAAAAAAAAAAAATTATTTTAAATAACGTTTGTTTTATTTTTTTTTATTATTTTTAGCAGGAATATTTGAGTCAAACGTCTTTCTCAAAGAGTGACCGATGCGACAAGTCGTCTTCCCTAGTTAGTTGTCCACACGCAGTCTTTGTCGTTTTACTGTCTTAAATAACGAGGGCTGTCCCCAAGACAAGTGACTTTTTATTTATTTATTTATTTATTGGAGTTTTTTGACACGGTGTCTCTTCAAAACAGTGCCAGTCAGTTTAAAATTGCTACAAAGCCCGTCCATTATGATCCCAAGTGTAAATGTTTTTCAACAGCTCGGCTGATTTAACACAATGCAGTCCTTGTCCGTTCATTGTAATGCGAGAGTACAGCCTGGGAAGACGCAAGTGTGTGAGGCTGAACTGTATAAAACAACAACAACACAGTCACTTCCATGTCTCGTACATGTATTGGGTCAATCTTACCGACAATTATCCCACAAGCGCTGAGGAGCCCGATTTCCTTTTTCAGAGCCACGCCGGCCCCTCCGGAGCTCTCCTTGCCGGGTTCAGAGGCGCCGTCGCCGGCCGCCGCCGCTGCATTCCCCCGCTGCCGAGGTCCGTCTGTCATTTTGGCGATTTGGGGTCTTTTTTTTTAAATTTGTGATTGTAACCAACAATACAGAGGAGTGTTATATATCTATATGTATTTGTACTTATAATATGGCTATAAAACGTATTATTTTTTTTATATAACTGTACGTATATTTCATATACCTTTGTCTACACCATTAAATATATTCTAACAACGATAGAAAATAAAACGATAAAAGGCACGTGTAGAAGCTCAATAAATATTTATATTCAAATGACACAAACAATCATAATTCAGTCTTTACAGTAATCGACGATTCAACTTTAGCGATTAAGACCTTTGCGTGCAAGTCAATTGTAAAGTGCAATTTGAGGAGAAGAAAAAAAATCTCTCTGTTTATATGATGAGGTTTTGTAAAATTTTACAAAAAATATATATATATCGATCTTATAATTTATCCAGGTTGTTAGCTTTTGGTAAACATGTTTTTCTCTATATTGCACTGTAAGGGTGCGCTGCTAAACGGATACGAATTCAAATGATTACAAATCATAATATTAAAACTGCGAATAATCGACGAGTAAGTTATCCGAATAGTCGCAGCGATCATGAATTCTGCGCAGAATTCAATTCAGCGCCGAATAGACGCAGCGATCATGAATTCAGCGCAGAATTCAATTCAGCGCTGAATAGCCACAGCGATCAGGAATTCAGCGCAGAATTCAATTCAGCCTAGATATGGTACTCAACATGACACAGATCGACTCTAATTTGTTGGGGTTTTTTTTTTTAACGAAATTAATATATTTTGTGTTAGAGACAAAAAAAAAAAAAACGCCTTTCTCCGTTTACACTAGCTTGATTCTCGACACGTCACACAATAATAATAATAATAAATAAACCTCGTATCCGCTTTATTTTCTTTGTATCGTGCTAACCTCGCGTCTGCACCCTGCACCCCTGCACCCTGCACCCCTGCACCCTGCACCCTGCACCCCTTGTTTACGCGAAGAAAATCGGTCAAACTACAGTGGAGAGGTTTCTGTGTTTGCCCCTGCTGCTCCAGGCTGCAGAGCTGCCTCTATCCACACGGTTCTTGCATGCAAGCCCTCTACAAAAACAGACGCGTTTACTCTGCGGTTACGACGCTGCAACAACAAGACGTTAAATGTGTCCGACCCGGACCAAATCCAGCCGAACCGGGCCAAGCTAGCCCCTTACTGAGCTGTAAAGAAACGGCGTTTTCCTAAACAGCCTCCTACGCCAGCGGTGGTTTATATATCCCTTCAACCCCCCCACGTCACGCCGTGTGCAACTCGCCCCCCCCCCCCCCCCCCCCCCATGCCGAGATACAGCGAGATAGGAAACGCTATGGCTGTGATGTTGTGATTTATCTAACGCGCATCCGCGGTGCTTTAAACACGGGCTACAACAGTGCTGTTCAGTTTGATGCTACAGTATAATCCCTTCTTCCTGGGGTCTGCGTTTGTTTACTACACTCTGAAAAGAGTTGAGTTTCATTAAAGCTGCAGACAGACAGACAGACAAACAGACAGTGAGCACACTGTGGTCCCATTCTACCGGCCTCGCCCCATTGCAGCTGCCCTATACTTGTGCTACCATTGTAGTGTAATACAGACCCACTGCAGTGCCACTGTCTGTCTGCATTGCCATTGAAGATCATTGAGGGTATAGTCAGCACACTGTGGTCCCATTCTACCAGCCTCACCCCATTGCAGCTGCCCTATACTTGTGCTACCATTGTAGTGAAATACAGACCCACTGCAGTGCCACTGTCTGTCTGCATTGCCATTGAAGATCATTGAGGGTATAGTCAGCACACTGTGGTCCCATTCTACCAGCCTCGCCCCATTGCAGCTGCCCTATACTTGTGCTACCATTGCCCCTCAGTGTAACACAGACCCACTGCAGTGCCACTGTCTGTCTGCATTGCCATTGAAGATCATTGAGGGTATAGTCAGCACACTGTGGTCCCATTCTACCAGCCTCACCCCATTGCAGCTGCCCTATACTTGTGCTACCATTGCAGTGTAATACAGACCCACTGCAGTGCCACTGTCTGTCTGCATTGCCATTGAAGATCATTGAGGGTATAGTCAGCACACTGTGGTCCCATTCTACCAGCCTCGCCCCACTGCAGCTGCCCTATACTTGTGCTACCATTGCAGTGTAATACAGAGCCATTGCAGTGCCGCTGTCTGTCTGCATTGCCATTGAAGATCATTGAGGGTATAGTCAGCACACTGTGGTCCCATTCTACCAGCCTCGCCCCATTGCAGCTGCCCTATACTTGTGCTACCATTGCAGTGTAATACAGACCCATTGCAGTGCCGCTGTCTGTCTGCATGACTGCAGTCTGTCTCCTCCCTACACTAAAGCAGCATATCTGTGCAGTGAATCTATTGCCAACTGCACTTCAGTATCCTGGGGTTGCTGGGTTGAGATTCCAGTTTTTCCCAGCGTCAGGAATTTTCTTAACAAGCACACAGGTTAAGGTGCAAAAGGAGAGCTTTTATTGCTGCAGGCATGGGTTTCTATAGGACTGCTGGCAGCCATGGCACAGGTGTATAGCACTTATAGGGTTAATGGATAACTGAGGGAGAAATGTCACCGTCTCTTATGGTAAAAGACCGCTGTCTAAACCAGCAGCAGTGTCCAGCCGACTCTCCTTGCCTCTGTTAGTGTCTATTAGCTCCTGCGACTTTAAATCTGCCTATGTGGTAATACTGAGACTTGCTGACAGACTTAATTTAAGATGAGGTGGGGTGAGAGGGGGTTAGAACTGGTTTGAGGCAGAATACTGTCTGAAATAAACAGCCAGAGAGAGGGGGAAGTGGGAGAGGAGGGAGAGAGGGTGGGACAAAGAGAGAGAGAGGGGGGAAACAGGGAGCTGGAATTATAATATTTCTTATATAGCGCCTTTCATAGTGGACCGCCGTCACAGGGCGCTTTACAGAGGCAGGCTGTGAACTGCGCATTATATGCAGAGTCACTTATAGGATGCTGATTTAACATCTCATCACGCAGGACGGAGCACAAGGAGGTGAAGCGACTCGCTCAGGGTCACACACAGCGAATCAGTCAGTGGCAGAGGTGGGATTTGAACTCGTGACCCTTCTGGTGACAAGCCTTAGACTTTAATCACTGGACCGCACCGGTTCCTTGAAAGGGGGTTAGAGAGATAGAGAGAGGAGGGCGGACTCAGGGAGGATGACAAGAGGGGAGGGGATATGGATGAATTGAAATGGTAAAGGGGAGTAGAAAGATGGGCAGCGCTCCTTTAAAGGGAGGGGTCAGTGATCCTGTTAATAAAGCTAATAAGAGGTGAGAGAATGGATTTTAAAGATGGTCAGCACTCCTTTAAAGGGAGGGGTCAGCGATCCTGTTAATAAAGCTAATAAGAGGTGAGAGAATGGATTTTAAAGATGGTCAGCACTCCTTTAAAGGGAGGGGCCAGTGATCATGTTAATAAAGCTAATAAGAGGTGAGAGAATGGATTTTAAAGATGGTCAGCGCTCCTTTAAAGGGAGGGGCCAGTGATCCTGTTAATAAAGCTAATAAGAGGTGAGAGAATGGATTTTAAAGATGGTCAGCGCTCCTTTAAAGGGAGGGGCCAGTGATCCTGTTAATAAAGCTAATAAGAGGTGAGAGAATGGATTTTAAAGATGGTCAGCGCTCCTGTAAAGGGAGGGGTCAGTGATCCTGTTAATAAAGCTAATAAGAGGTGAGAGAATGGATTTTAAAGATGGTCAGCGCTCCTTTAAAGGGAGGGGCCGGTGATCCTGTTAATAAAGCTAATAAGAGGTGAGAGAATGGATTTTAAAGATGGTCAGCGCTCCTTTAAAGGGAGGGGCTGGTGATCATGTTAATAAAGCTAATAAGAGGTGAGAGAATAGATCTGTAACTACAGCTGTGGCTCTGCAGAAGGAACACATAATAATGTTGCCTTGTCAACATATTGAATTACACAACGCTCTGTAACTCAACTGACTGGAAAAATTGAATAAAATAAACAATAAAAATATCAGCATTTAAAAAAAAAAAAAAAAATCTAACATGAAATACTAGACTTTTAATAAGAGATATCAATGTTGTTCACACATATAAATATTATTAGTTTGTCTCAAATGCTGACAGTGTGGGTGATTCAAATAACTTTGGCTGTACACTGAATTCCCTGTGAAGTAAACTACAGATAGCTGTGAACTACACAGAGAATCACACACGAGATTATGAATCAGCCTGTCATCTGATCTGGTTGTTTACCCAGCTAAACTTTACCAGTAGCCCCCAGGCCTGGAGGGGAAGGGGGGGTGGGGGGAAGCACAGCTGGGGAACAAGAACAAATCCGCAAGCATTGTAAATACAGAGAGGTCTGGTAAAGCACAGGGAAGCATTGTAAAGCACAGAGAGGTCTGGTAAAGCACAGGGAAGCATTGTAAAGCACAGAGAGGTCTGGTAAAGCACAGGGAAGCATTGTAAAGCACAGAGAGGTCTGGTAAAGCACAGGGAAGCATTGTAAAGCACAGAGAGGTCTGGTAAAGCATAGGGAAGCATTGTAAAGCACAGAGAGGTCTGGTAAAGCATAGGGAAGCATTGTAAAGCACAGAGAGGTCTGGTAAAGCATAGGGAAGCATTGTAAAGCACAGAGAGGTCTGGTAAAGCATAGGGAAGCATTGTAAAGCACAGAGAGGTCTGGTAAAGCACAGGGAAGCATTGTAAAGCACAGAGAGGTCTGGTAAAGCATAGGGAAGCATTGTAAAGCACAGAGAGGTCTGGTAAAGCATAGGGAAGCATTGTAAAGCACAGAGAGGTCTGGTAAAGCACAGGGAAGCATTGTAAAGCACAGAGAGGTCTGGTAAAGCATAGGGAAGCATTGCAAAGCACAGAGAGGGATGATAAAGCACAGGGAAGCATTGTAAAGCAAATACAGGTTGTGAATATCACTGGAAAGCACAGCCCAAACTGACAATAATGCAAGTTTGATTTTATCAGTTCAGCAATAACCTGGCAAAAACAAGACACCCAGACGGTCTCGATGGAACCGATAAGCCGGGATACCTTCTAAGCGCAAAATTTCACAGCCGGCATTTCATACAATAGCGGCGATACACTCCGATTTGTTAATCAAATGAGTGTTTCTGTGCTCAGCTGTGACCAAAAGTTTTGCGTCACCTAGAATTTTCTGGAAAACTACAAAGCGCTGGGTGTGCAATTCAGTATGTTAGCTTTCATTGGACTCTATGGAGCAAAATGCGTTTACAAACGCCATACAGACGCACGAATTCGGGTATCGATATTGCAATTTGGCTACTGAGGGTATCCGTAGATTCCAAACCCTACCGTTGCCTAGTTACCATTCAGGCCCATATTTACATTTCTAATCCTTCTCCACTGAAATGTATTTTTGGAAAATTTCACTGGCTTAGTTTCCACTCCCTTGTTGTGTATGCAAGTCATTTATAACTTATATAAAAAATAAATATATATATATATAATGTGTGTGTGTGTGTGTGTGTTTTTGAGCTACAGGCCATTTTGTTTAGTTTTAGTTTTTATTTTTTTTCACTAAAATTGGTACTACTCAAATATTTAAATACCAAGAAAAAACGGGGCTTTACATTAAATACATACATCTGTGTAGATAATAAATCTGAGCGCCGTTAAGGACAAAATAAATTTTTTCTTTGAGAAAAAAAATAAATAAAAAAATCACAAAGCAAGTCGTATTTTAGTCATTCTATACATCCTGAATCAATGTTTCTTAACCAGCAATAAATAATGTTTGTTTTTGGCTCCAACCAAACGCGTTTCTGTATCGGAGCAGTGAAATTTCACACCGGCTATAATAAAACTAAAAAAAACTAAAAACACACAGACAGAAAACTGTGGGAAAGAAAAAAAAAAATACAAGAAACGGCTCATTTTTAGGCTGCGTTGTGATTTTATATCGAGGTTCCCGAAAAGCATGCGAAGATATTAGATTTGCAGAATTATCAATTGCGTTCAGACTAGGCAGTTTAACACGATTAAGTCATTGTAAGAATATACTAGTGAAAGAGAAAATCTAATTAACAGGTAAAATGCAATTAAAAATGCAACACAAAATTATAAAGTAAGCCCGTCCTGAACTCAAATGAAGACAGTGGCGCTTATTTACAACCAGGTTTTGACTTCAGGGGATTGGATAGACTAAGCGCCTTATTTTAAAATTAGGGCTCATGAATGTGTTTTGGATAATCAATGACACAGAAGGAGAAATTGTTCTAAAATTACAACCTAATAATAAAAAGTTTTACAAAAAAAATAGTAAGCTGTATTATTATTTTAGCGGTGCGATAACAAAAGCAAAGCTAGAGATTACATTTCGTTTGTGTCTTATCTCTTGTATATTGTCCTAGGTAAACTTTGATTGAATAGCATAGGCTATATATTTTGAAGCAGTAAAGTTTTTAATGAGTAACCTCTGGCGCTCTGCAGTATAATAAAAGTTACTTGAGAAAAACAACAGCAACAAAAACAACGTTTACTTAAGACTGGCATTTTAATAAAGCTTTTAAAAGATAATTTAATGGTCCAGACTTGTAAAATAAGCTGTATATTAAAACAAACAGCATGAGAGTGTATCTATCGGCAATTTTTAAAAGTGTAACTGCAAATATATTTCTGAATTACAAAAGCATTATTAGTTAAATAAATAAATAATAATAAAAAAATTGTTTGCGGTGCAGTTTGTTTACATTCCCCGTCAAAGGCAGTTCGTTTTTTTTTTGGTTTTTTTTTTTTCAGCTGAAGGAGACACAAGCAAAGAGAGGGATTGAAAACTACAATTTTAAAAAATTTGTTTACCTCGCCCCCCCCCCCCCCCCCCCCCCCAAAAAAAAATAAATAAAAAAAAAATTGGGGTTTTGTTATAAGGAAGAATTTGACAACTTTGGTTTAAGAAATGCATGTATTTTGTTCGGATTTGTGTCATTCCGGCCCCACCTTGTGGCTATGGACTGTAGCTTCATTTACTGGATGGTAGAGGAAAGTTTAATAATAATAATAATAATAATGAAAAGCCTTTTTTTTTTTTTTAACCAAACAGAAATATAATTTGTGTTATCTACTGTATTTAAATTTGATTTATATATACACACAATTTACCATTTCTTACAGACAGTAGTTGGAAATAATTACATTTTAAAAAGACAAGCGTCAGTTTCCCTTTTTTTTAAAATATTTTCGATGTCGTCTGTTTTTTGTTATTGTATTTTAATACATGACCCGCATAAACAAAAACATTTTGACCGTTAAATTTCAAATTCGGCGGCCGTCGTCAGCTTTTGGCGGGACGTGAGAAGGTGAGTGTCTGTCGGCTTTTTAAGAGAAAGAAAAAAAACAACGATTTTTATATATATAAAAATATATATCTATAATATATATATATATATATATATATATATATATATATATAACATATATATTAGATATGTGGATCTTTTAAATAGGAAAAAACAATAGTTGGTTTAGAGTTTTGGACCAAAATTAATTGGACCATTTTTTAAATCTATTTTTAAACATTGAATTTGTTATTTATTTTTATTTTTTTTTACATGTCATTTTAGTCAGATATGTTTTTTATTTGACGTCTTCTGTCCCTGTGTTTGTCAGTCAAATATAATATTTAAAATTAGTCTTTCTATATAGAGGGGGTGCAATTCAATATGTTAACAAGGGAACATTATTCAGCAGCTTTCACTGGACTCTATGAAGCTGAGGGAGTTCATTCTATATAGAGGGGGTGCAATTCAATATGTTAACAAGGGAACATTATTCAGCAGCTTTCACTGGACTCTATGAAGCTGAGGGAGTTCATTCTATATAGAGGGGGTGCAATTCAATATGTTAACAAGGGAACATTATTCAGCAGCTTTCACTGGACTCTATGAAGCTGAGGGAGTTCATTCTATATAGAGGGGGTGCAATTCAATATGTTAACAAGGGAACATTATTCAGCAGCTTTCACTGGACTCTATGAAGCTGAGGGAGTTCATTCTATATAGAGGGGGTGCTATTCAATATGTTAACAAGGGAACATTATTCAGCAGCTTTCACTGGACTCTATGAAGCTGAGGGAGTTCATTCTATATAGAGGGGGTGCAATTCAATATGTTAACAAGGGAACATTATTCAGCAGCTTTCACTGGACTCTATGAAGCTGAGGGAGTTCATTCTATATAGAGGGGGTGCAATTCAATATGTTAACAAGGGAACATTATTCAGCAGCTTTCACTGGACTCTATGAAGCTGAGGGAGTTCATTCTATATAGAGGGGGTGCAATTCAATATGTTAACAAGGGAACATTATTCAGCAGCTTTCACTGGACTCTATGAAGCTGAGCGAGTTCATTCTATATAGAGGGGGTGCAATTCAATATGTTAACAAGGGAACATTATTCAGCAGCTTTCACTGGACTCTATGAAGCTGAGGGGGTTCATTCTATATAGAGGGGGTGCAATTCAATATGAGAACAAGGGAACATTATTCAGCAGCTTTCACTGGACTCTATGAAGCTGAGTGAGTTCATTCTATATAGAGGGGGTGCAATTCAATATGTTAACAAGGGAACATTATTCAGCAGCTTTCACTGGACTCTATGAAGCTGAGGGAGTTCATTCTATATAGAGGGGGTGCAATTCAATATGTTAACAAGGGAACATTATTCAGCAGCTTTCACTGGACTCTATGAAGCTGAGGGAGTTCATTCTATATAGAGGGGGTGCAATTCAATATGAGAACAAGGGAACATTATTCAGCAGCTTTCACTGGACTCTATGAAGCTGAGGGAGTTCATTCTATATAGAGGGGGTGCAATTCAATATGTTAACAAGGGAACATTATTCAGCAGCTTTCACTGGACTCTATGAAGCTGAGGGAGTTCATTCTATATAGAGGGGGTGCAATTCAATATGTTAACAAGGGAACATTATTCAGCAGCTTTCACTGGACTCTATGAAGCTGAGGGAGTTCATTCTATATAGAGGGGGTGCAATTCAATATGTTAACAAGGGAACATTATTCAGCAGCTTTCACTGGACTCTATGAAGCTGAGGGAGTTCATTCTATATAGAGGGGGTGCAATTCAATATGTTAACAAGGGAACATTATTCAGCAGCTTTCACTGGACTCTATGAAGCTGAGGGAGTTCATTCTATATAGAGGGGGTGCAATTCAATATGTTAACAAGGGAACATTATTCAGCAGCTTTCACTGGACTCTATGAAGCTGAGGGAGTTTATTTCTATTCAGAAGGTGAGGATGCTAAACTTTTAGGCCAGTCACACCTGTAGTAAAACCTGGAACGGGTGAATCTGCTTCGCAACAGGAGTCTTTTTCAAGCGGACTGCAGGGAGAGGTTTGCATGTTTTTTTTTTAGCACTGCCCTTTCTAGTCTGACTAACACACAACACTGACGAGAGAGAGAGAGAGAGAGACGCTCTCGCCTGTGGCAAACAGCTATGAACAGCAGCGCCTGAGCTCAGAAAATATTTTTGGAAACTATCATTTAACACGTTTATTAAAACTGTGTGTGTGGTTTTTATTGAATTTATGATGTTTGCAAACATTCCGCGTGGTTCTCATTGCAATTTATCAAATACTGAAGTGGCACAAATGAATTTGGGTTTGTGATGATCGCTGCATTTTCTCAGACTCTGCGGTGAACAGCGACCCACACAAACCCAAGCAGCTGTTTCTGAATTCACTCTGAGCGGTGAATCAGCCCCCCTGATCCGCTCCAGCGAGCCTCACACCTGATCCCTGTGGGGCGCTCCTCCCAGTAACCCCTTCCTGCAGCTCTAGAATTTGATTAATTGCAATGAGAACCAGAGTCGGAATGTCAGCAAGCCATTACATCAAAAAAAAAAAAAAAAAAAAAAAAAAAAAAAAAAAAAAAAAAAACACACACACACAATTTTTACAAACTCAATCCTTAGACAATTATTACAGAGAATCGTGGGAGTCTGGAACCAACTCCCCAGTAATGTTGTTGAAGCTGACACCCTGGGATCCTTCAAGAAGCTGCTTGATGAGATTCTGGGATCAATAAGCTACTAACAACCAAACGAGCAAGATGGGCCGAACGGCCTCCTCTCGTTTGTAAACTTTCTCATGTTCTTAAGTCAGGAGGCTGTGTGGTCCAAGAAACTGGGCTTGTAACCAGCAGGTCCCTGGTTCAAATCCCAGCTCAGCCACTGACTCGCTGTGTGTGACCCTGAGCAAGCCATTGAAACTCCTTGTGCTGCGTCTTTGGGGTGAGACATTGCAAGTGACTCTGCAGCTGATGCATAGCTCACACACCCCAGTCTCTTGTAAAGCGCTTTGTGATGGTGCTCCATTATGAAAGGCGCTATATAAAGATTATTATTATTCTTAAGACATATACAGACAGAGATTGAGGCTTCCTCTCAAAACAAGCCTCAAGTTTTAGTTACTTATGCTGTTAACGTTTGTCTACTAGAATAAATAAAATGAAAAAGAGACAATATAATCCCTTCTTGGGGTCTGTGTTTGTTTACTACATTCTGAAAAGAATTGAGTTTCATTAAAGCTGCAGACAGACAGAAACACAGACAGACAGAGCCCCACAATCCTGCTCAGTGTGACGCTACAGTATAATCCCTTCTTCTTAGTCTGTGTTTGTTTACTACACTCTGAAAAGAGTTTCATTGAAGCTACTTGTCCCTCAGTCGTGGCCATTTCAACACAGCTCTTCCCAAACACATTTTGATTTCTAACCAATGCCAAACCGCGCGCAGAAACCAATACAACCGACATAAAAGCAGCAAACACAAGTAGCTTTTAAACACAAGCTTTATTGAAAACAGCCTTGTGCCCTCTATCCCTTCCACCCTCCCCAACCCAACACTGGCCCCGATCTTAATTACAAAAAAAAATAAATCAATACAAAAACTAAAATAAAATCAACCGTCATTGATCACTCAAGCAAAGCAAAGACGTCTCGTATCAAATCTCAAGCTGTTTCATTTGAAAAGGCACGATAACCAGGACGCGTGGGTCTTCGACATGGGGGGGGGGGGGGAGATATTCAGGGCGCGGCTCTGATTGCGTTATTTTACCCCCCCTCCCAAAAAAAAAAAAAAAAAAAAAAAGAGAACGCCGCCCAGAATTTGAAGCTTCTGCTTCCTGGTAAGAAATCTCTGCTTAGCTCACTCTCGCCGGCAGAAAATAAATCAGACCAGGAAGGCAGTAATACCAGGAAAAAGTCAAAAGAAATGAAAAATATTTGAACGTACATTTTAGAGCTGCCTGGAAGCCTGGTGTGTGTGGTTATTGCTGCTGTGTTGTTTTGGATAAGCAGTGAACTTGTTAATGCGTGTGCGTGTGCGTGTGCGTGTGTCGTTGCTTATGCTACTCCTTCGTATAATTATGATCATGACTAATTACTGCAGCAGAATTGAACACAGTCGACATCATTTCTGAATAATCTAAACCAAAAAAAAAACATTTCATACATACATATAAAGAATGACACACACAGAAGCGCTGGATTTAAAAATAACAGGAATGCCGTCCATTCATAAACTAAAAAAGACTTCTAGTGGAAACGTCTGCCACTGAATTGACACTGAAGACGCTGAGAAAGACTTCTAGTGGAAACGTTTCTTTTAGTATTTCATTGCTAACAAATGCATTTGATTTTTGGCGGTCACTGCAAAGCATCTTTAAAAAAAAAACAACTCCTGAATGGAATAGAATATGAATTCATGTTAACTGCATCATATTAAGAGATTTCCAAAGCCTCAAGTTAAAACAGGATTAGTTGAATCTGACGCAGTAGAAAGCATTCAGTGCAGTATACAGAAACTTCGCAACTTGAATCCAAGTTATACTACAAAGTAAACCAGGTTAGTTTAACAGCACTAGAAGGGGATTTCGAGTAAGCCAGCGTGCTTTAAGGATAGCGTAACATTTTAAAAGCTACACGCATGTCCCCACCGCTAAAATTATGCTGGAGCGCTAAACAGCAGGGATTACTCAAGGGGGTCTCTCAAGAAGAAACCGTTTGCAAGCGCTCGATTCCTCGAGCACACTAAGGGGTTAATATTTTGCAAGCGGTGTGGCTAACGTTTTCTCTTGTTTTGTGATCGACACTGAGGAGCGGATTTACTGCTGATAAATAAATAAATACTTAAAAGGCGATTAGGAAACTCAGTGCAGCCCTAATACTAAAATTATCATTTTAATACAAGGTCTCAGTGTACTTCTTATAGGGCAGGAATAATTGTCTATAAACTTAAAACAGACAGTGCTCTCTCTCTCTCTCTCCAGTCTCGCACATTCTCCCAAAAAGAACCCCCCCCCCGTCCAATTAAAATCGAAATGAGAAAGAAAATCCTTCTTTAATTCTGTAAATATCACATCTGGGAGGGTGTACATTTTAAAGGGAAAAAAAAGACAACTAAAAAAAAAAAAATGAAATAAACACACAGCAACACTTTTTCTAAAATACCGTTATAAAAAAGTCTCACAGAACGTCCTGCAGTCTATATAAAACTAACTTTTTTAAAAAAACCTTCACTGTGTCCTGTGTTGTCCGTATAGATTTTTTTTCTGGTCAGTTTAACACTTCTTGCTGTGATTCGGACAGAACGCATCTAGTTAGAGCTGCAGGAAGGGGTTACTGGGAGGAGCGCTCCGCTGGAATCAGGCGTGAGGCTCGCTGGAGCGGATCGGGGGGGCTGATTCACCGCTCAGAGTGACTTCAGAAACAGCTGCTTGGGTTTGTGACGATCGCTGCTTTTTCTCAGACTCTGCGGTGAACAGCGACCCACACAAACCCAAGCAGCTGTTTCTGAATTCAATCTGAGCGGTGAATCAGCCCCCCCGATCCGCTCCAGCGAGCCTCACGCCTGATTCCCGTGGAGCGCTCCTCCCAGTAACCCAGGAATCAGCTCCTGCAGGTTCACAGACCCACACCAAGCCGCTTGCACTCAGAAGGTAACTGTAACTAGTTTAACTAGAAGAAAATACATTAAAAGTTGTCCCACAAATTCATTTCTTTAAGAGAGTCTTCTATTATCCACCTGGCTCGCACGTCCAAAAAAATAAAAATGGGAATTCAGCAAAGAGCCTTTAACCAACAAACTCAGGGCTGGGAATCAGACTCCCGCTCCTCAGCAGTGTGATCCAGTCCTGCTTTCACTAGGAGTTTAATAATCAGACACCTGAGCTTGTTAGCTAGACACACTGGGGGCTGATCAAGCTGGTAGTGAAACTTGGACTGGATCACACTGCTGTGCAATAGGGGTCTTATTACCAGCCCTGAAAGTTTGGGTTTTCTGTCAACATGACCAAACTGTGGAAAGAAAAAAAAATATTTAAAAACGGAAGGTGCTGTAAAAGTTAGTGATGGGGGAAAACAGAAACGCTGTAAAAGCAGTTGTATAAAAAGTCCCTCCCCCCTCACTCCTCCCCGTCGCTAATATCCACCTCTACCTCCGCCATGCCCAGCTGCTGGCACAGAAACCAGTCCCGTACTTGCTGGTAAGTCATCCTCGACTTTTTGCACAAAAGGTCCAAATCTCGCTCCTGCAGGAACCCTGTGGAGCTCAAATACCTCTCCAGGGGGCGCATGTCAACACTGGGGTTCGAACCCGGGGCCGCAGCATCGGCACTGGCTCCCTGCCTGACCCCCGCGTTGCTCCCACCCTCCCTCCTCCGTTTCGCCCTGCCGTTGCTGGGGGCAGCGGCGATGTGGGGAGCGCTCTGCTGCTGCTGCTGCAGGATGTCGGAAGCAATGTCCGAGCCTGCCCCCGCCCCCCTCACCCACCGCAGCTGGCCGTTCTTGACTGCGTACCTCGTGTCCCCGAACCACTGGATCACGTCTGGTCTCGGCAGCCCGCTCTCCAGCACTAGCTGTGAGTAATCGGAGCTCAGAGGCCACTGGCAGCGCAGGAAGAACGCTTTGAGGATGGCCAGCTGCTCTTTGGTCTTGCGTCGGCGACCGCTGGGGGTCAGGGGGGAGGGGCCCGGCGGGTCAGAGGGGGAGGGGCCCGGCAAGGAGACGGGAGTAGATTTTCCCTTCCTGGCGCAAGTCCTCGATCTGCTATTGCCCTGCAGCGGGGTCTGCTGCATCGGCCCTGGTTCCGACTTCTCTTCGACAGGAAGCCTCTCCTCCGCCTCTCCTTCTCCTTCTCCTTCTCCTCCTCCTCCTCCTCCTCCCGCCGGCCCTTCCTCCTCGGCACTCCCCAGCCCGCGCACCGCCTCCAGGCTGCGGTTCAGGAAGGATTCAAAGAAGGAGCTGGGGTTGGGGTTGGGACTGGCAACAGGGATGCCGGGAGCGGGGTTCCCTCCAGACGCCCGGTTATTCTTGAGCTGGTAGCGGCTGTCGCTGAACCACTTGCGGATCTCGTTGCGAGTCAGACCTGTCTCGTCCTGCAGCCGGCGCAGCTCCGTCTCGCTGGGGAAGTGCTGTCCGCCGAAACTGGACCGGAGCGCCGCTAGCTGGGCTTTTGACTTCTTGTAGCGGCCGCTGGCCGGGGAAGGGGAAGAAACAGGAGCTTGCGGCGCACTGCTCGCCGACAGAGGAGATGAGGAAACATCCCGGCTGCTCTTCTTAACGCTCCCGGTCGCCGCTCCGTTGGCGCCGGTCGTCGCGGCGACGGGGCAGGCACTCCCTCCCTGCAGCTCGGGTTTCAAGCCGTTGGTCAGCGAGAGGCGGGTGTTCCCGTTCTCCTCCGTTTTCGCCACCCCGTTTCGTTCGAGGCCGTTCACTTCCTCCCCTAAATCGACAGCCCCCTCCTCCTCCTCCTCCTCTTCGCCCTCCTCCTCTCCTTTGACCTGCCCCAGCTTGAGCCTCGTCTCCTCGATCTCTTCCGAAGACCAGCTGATTCCGTACTTGATCCTCTGCACCATGAACCAGACCTTCACCTTGTCCAGGGGCAGCCCCGAGGCCCTGCACAGCTGCTGGATCTCCCCAGCCGACGGGTAAGGGAACCGGTTGAACGCCTCCACCAGCCCGTCATCCGAATCCAGAGCGCTGGTCTGGTCAGACTGGGTCCACACCAGCTTCAGTCCCTCGGAGACCAGCGGGAGGCAGACCACAGAGTTGTGGTTGGTACTGAAATTAGCGGCTGAGTTTTTCTGAGGCAGCTTAGGGGTCTTGACTTTTCCCCGGGGGTCTTCCTTAGGCACGGTCAGCAATTTCCGCTTGCGCTTCCCCGGGACGGCGACGACGTCGCGATCTTTACTGCCCCCCTCGCTTTTCCTCCCAGGCCCGGGGGGAAGGATTTCTCCGTTGCGCGGCGCGGTTTCGGGGTTGCCGGCAGACGGTCTTTTGAGATCAATGGGGTGCGTCGCTCTCAGGTGCTCGCTGAAGCTGGACAGCTCTCTGGTCTCGTAGCTGCAGAGCCTGCAGCGGTAGCCGCGGGCCAACGACCCTTCGGAGTCCGAGTCTGAAGCCAGCGGTCCCTCGTTCTGGCGGGTCTCTCTCGCCCCCGCGGTGAGGGGGTAAGGCTCCCACTGCAAGGAGAAAAGCTCTTTGTTTTCAGCTGACATTTTGTTTGTTGACTTCCTGTCTCGGCAGTCCAACGTCAGCTTACTTGTAGACATACCCCGACACCCGGGGAAAACTAAAAAAAAAAAAAAAATAGGGGTACGGGAGAATGATGGCGTATGCAGATTTTTGTTTTGGGGGGGGGGGGGGGGGGGGGGGGGGGGGAACAAAAAAAAAAGGAGGATCCTGGTACTTGTAGTTTTTATCCTGTTTTATTTTCCTGTGAAACTGCTGAGACAGGAGGGTCCTGGTACTTGTAGTTTTTATCCTGTTTTATTTTCCTGTGAAACTGCTGAGACAGGAGGATCCCGGTACTTGTAGTTCAACCCTTTTTTGTGGAACTGAAGAGAGGGAAGGGGAGTGGTGGTGGGTGGCGGGAGGATGCTGGTATTTGTAGTTTTTTTTTTTTTTTTTTTTTTGCACAGTTTTTGTAGTTTTTGTGAGTTGGGCTCCGGCAAGCCGTTCGGCTCCGAGCTGCACATTCAACCTCCCAGCAATTACGGGAGACGGCACGGGAGACGGCAGAGTCCTGTTCTCTCTGCACTGGGACTGTGGAGTCTGCAACCACTCTGCAAAGAGAGACAGAGAGAGAGAGAGATTAAACACACTCCATTAGGGGCGACCTGCTCCCATTATACAAACTCCATTACATCATCATCATCAAGCAAGAGGAAGGACTGGCTCTCCTCACTCAGGTGAGCCCGAGACAGATGGGGAGAGAGCGAGAGAGGGGGTGAGAGAGAGGGAGCGCAAGGGGTAAGAGAAGAGAGAGGGGGAGGGAGGGGGAGAGCAGGGGGGGTTCTGAGAGAGAGCATGAAGGGGAGAAGAGAGCAGAGGGGGAGCGAAGAGAGAAGAGGGGGAGGGGGAGGGTAGGGTGGAGCATGATTTGAGAGAGAGAGAGAGAGAGAGGGAGGGAGGGAGGTCTCACTATGAGCTAGTTTCTTTATCTTGTTAAAGCGCGTTGTGAGGGATGGTCCACTATGAAGGCGCTCGATAAAAAAATAAGGGCGATTTGGATTATTATAGAGAGGGGGCGGAGAGAGAAATCTGAGGGGGTGGTGGTGGGGGCCAGAGAGGAGAGCGGGGGTTGGGGGTGGGGGTAGAGAGAGAGTGGAGAGGAGAGAGGGGGGGTGGTGGGGGAGAAACGGGAGGAGAGAGTGGAGAGAGAGGGGGGTGGGGGAGAGGTATTAATTGTTGACTCAGATCGTTCAGGCACTTGGTTACAGTACACAAAAAAAAGACACACACAAGCAGAGGGAACTTGCTTTGTCAGAGACTTTCGTTCCTCCTTTCATCCTACTCACATAGTAAAGACCTTAATATCCCTGAAACATCCCCTCTAAGCGTATATAAAAGCATCCTAACTGAACACAATCAAATTCTAGAGCTGCAGGAAGGGGTTACTGGGAGGAGCGCCCCACAGGGATCAGGTGTGAGGCTCGCTGGAGCGGATCAGGGGGGCTGATTCACCGCTCAGAGTGAATTCAGAAACAGCTGCTTGGGTTTGTGTGGGTCGCTGTTCACCGCAGAGTCTGAGAAAATGCTGCGATCGTCAGGAGCAGGATGGAGACTTGTACAGTGATACAGTGAAGATACGGAGGATTTAAAACAGATCCGTGCCTCCACAAAACTTCAGAAGAATGTGCCCATGACAGCAGAGCAAAAAAGCTACAACTGAAGTGTGCAAGTACTGCTATACATACTGAGAGAAAACAAATCGCTCAAGCTTTTTGGAAAGTAACCGAAAACACTAAATTTCACACATCAAAAACGATTTACATAAAACTCAAAGAAACAGCTAAAAAATAAGAACCGAAAAACACAAATGAATAAAAACGGAAAAGCGCAAGCCCTAGTTTTGCCCCGGGGCTCAGCACCTCAGTGCTGGTGTGAAGCCAGCCCCCACCCTCACCCTCACAATTAGCACAACAATGCCAACGCAGATGCCCCTCCCATCCCTCGTCAAAACAAAGTCTTTCGCTTGTCAGTCGTTTGGGAGAAAAATCTTACTGTGTGTGCCCCCCCCCCCTCCCCCTCCCTCTCTCCAGGGGCTCAAGAAGTGCTCGGGGTCTCCCCGTTTGAGTTTGGGAGAGAGAAAATCTTACTTGTGTGTGCCCCCCCCCCCGCCCCCTCCCTCTCTGGGGTCTCCCCAGTTTGAGAACTGCAGCCTCCGGGCAGAGCCAAACAGAACTTCGTCCCAACACAAGATCTGTGCCCACAGCATTCGCAATCCTTGTAAAAAGCGCTCGGTGTAAATCCTTGTTACTTTTATTTAAAACAAAGATCTACAGCTTTGTATCAAAACATATAAAACAGAGAGATAGAGAGGTACAGAGAGAGATACAGAGATAGAGGAGTAAGACAGAGGTACAGTGAAAGAGACAGACCAAGGAGAGAGATACAGAGAAAGAGAGAGGAGAGAGACAGAGGTACAGTGAGAGACAGACCAAGGAGAGAGAGACAGATACAGAGAGACAGGTAGAGGTACAGAGAAAGAGACAGAGAGAGGAGAGATACAGAGACAGAAAGATGTACAGAGATACAGAGAAAGAGACAGAGAGATGTACAGAGAAAGAAAGCGAGAGAGGCGAGAGAGAGACAGACAGAGGAGACACAGAGAGAGAGAGACAGAGAGAGGCTAGCAGCAATGACTCATTGGACACAGTCTGCTCTGCCTTGGTCACATGACCCAATTTCATTCCCAGAGCGTGTCAGAGCCTCCAGCTGCTGCCATGGCAACCTTCTGGACATGGACATTCCAACTGGAAACAACTCTCCCGACCCCCACCCTCACCCCCACCCCCACCCCCACCGACAGACAGACAGACACACCCGGTAACAAGATCACTGAACAAACCACACGGAGAATAAAGGACACCAGAACTCTGCCCGTATCTCTCTCAACCACACCTTACACTGACGAAGGCGCGGTTCTGTCAGATACTGCAAGCTGCCGAGGCGTTCTCAGATGACTTCAAGAAGCCCTGTGAAGGCACGTCCCCGGTTACGATCAAGGCCCCAATGAAGGCACGTCCCTCGTTAGCGATCCATTCCCCCCCCTCTACTCAAAATGTATAGAATGTTTCTTTTTTTTTTTTTTTTTTTTAAACAAACACTCACGTGTTTTAGATCCTGACTGCTTTAGACAGCTTCCTCTTGTCTGTGCTAAACCACTCTGCCTTGCATGAAGAGGACTGACTGACTGGATGCGGGGGGGGGGGGGGGGGGGGGGGGCGGGGAGTCGAGAGTCATGTGACTCTGCTTGCCTGTTACACAAGTTCCGGCCCAAACTTACAAAATCACATATCAGAAATCAACCAATCACAGTGTGGTATTTGCCAAAAAGAGAGGGGGAAGAGGAGAGAGGACAGAGAGAGGGGGAGAGGAGAGGGGGAGGAGATTTATATAATACTGAGGTACAGAGAAAGAAGAGAAGGGAGGAGAAAGGAGATGAAAGATTACTCATCTGATCCATTTATAATAACCCTTGTGCCGTAGCTTTCCAAACCAGTCCTGGGGGGCATTATTCCACTACCGGGTTAACAGGTAAACTGAGCTGATGAACTAATTTCGAGACTGGGGTCTAACTGCTTCAAAACAAACAATTCAGAGCGTTGAGTGTGTTTGCGAGTCTCTCTCTTCACTAGACGAGTTGAGTGTGTTTGCGAGTCTCTCTTCACTAGACGAGCTGAGTGTGTTTGCGAGTCTCTCTCTCCACTAGACGAGTTGAGTGTTTGTGAGTCTCTCTCCACTAGATGAGTCGAGTGTGTTTGCGAGTCTCTCTCTTCACTAGACGAGCTGAGTGTGTTTGCGAGTCTCTCTCTCCACTAGACGAGTTGAGTGTTTGTGAGTCTCTCTCCACTAGATGAGTCGAGTGTGTTTGCGAGTCTCTCTCTTCACTAGACGAGTTGAGTGTGTTTGCGAGTCTCTCTTCACTAGACGAGTTGAGTGTTTGTGAGTCTCTTCACTAGACGAGTTGAGTGTGTTTGCGAGTCTCTCTTCACTAGACGAGTTGAGTGTTTGTGAGTCTCTTCACTAGACGAGTTGAGTGTGTTTGTCTCTCTCTTCACTAGACAAGTTGAGTGTGTTTGCGAGTCTCTGCCTCCACGGTTCGCAGTAGTTAGTCAGTAGCTGCAGGGCCTGGCCCATATGCGTGAGCGAGCGAGGGCTCGACCCACCCGGGGCCAAGTCACGACAAACAGAGCAAGCAAATAAATCAAATCAATAAATAAAACAGAAAACTAGAATTCAAAACCAAATAGTTGATACTGAACACAGATTAAAAACTGATGCAATTTACACACAAGGGATTTGTACTTTGTGTACTACCCTTTGCAGTAAGCGCGACAGCCCGTTTAACACTGAATGAAAACGCAGAGGAATTAGCGTGGGGGGAAAATGTGACTTCTATTGTGCGCTATAAGGGCTCTTTCCAAAACATCAACTGCTACAAATTCTGTGCGTAACAAATCACACCTGTGTAGTTTAAGCAAAGGGGGGGGGGGGGTGGTTAACGAACTGGATGTCGTGGGCGAACAAATCACACCTGTGTTTAACTGAAAGCAAAGGGGGGGGGGGGGGGGGGGGGGGGGGGGGGGGGTGGGTGTAGTAAACAAACTGGACTGTCAGGGAGGCCTAGCACGATATTGTAGCATCAAACTGAACAGTATTGTGGGGCTCTGTCTGTCTGTCTGTCTGTCTGTCTGCAGCTTTAATGAAACTCAACTCTTTTCAGAGTGTAGCAAACAAACACAGACCCCAAGAAGAAGGGATTATACTGTATCAAAGTTAACCAGCGCAGTTCTTTATGAACTACCTGTAATATCACAAGATCTACTGGAGACAGAGAGAGAGGGAGACAGAGAGAGAGTGTGCCCCCCCGTCCCCCCCGTCCTCCACACGCCTTTTGGCTTGCAATTCCCCAAATCAACACAAAAAAAAACAGCTACTCAAGCCGCCCTGTCCAGGATCGCCATTAACATCCCCACACAGTGGAAAATACCTCTATAGGAATTAACGCAGGACCGGGCGACACTAACCATTGAAAAGAAAAACAACAACAGAGACACACGCACACGCACACGCACACGCACACGCAACACAGCGCACGAACACACAATTTCACACACGCACTTATAATTTCAGAAGTTAGTCAGCCATGTTTACAACAACAACACAACAACACTCGCGTAAAAACTGGTACACGACTTCATCTAAAAAAACGGTTTTTTGCCAACGTCATTAATAACGGTGTTGTTGGTATATTGCTTTTAAAATAATAATCAATAATAATAATAAAAAATAATGAAACAATAATAATAATAAATAATAATAATAATAATAATAATAATAATAATAATAATAATGTTACTGATCTACTTTATATCCACACGCAAACATTTAAACTGAAACGAGGCACTCCCTCCGTCCCTCCCGGCTCTCGCCTCACGCTGCTTTCCCCGAACAAACAGCCCACTCGCGACTTCTACACGGCTTGTTTGTTTGTTTGTTTGTTTGTTAAATATCTATGTAAATACAGATATTATTTTCTGCCCGCAGTTGGGAGGATCTCACCTCTTCCGAAGCGGCGTCCTGGTCTCTCTCTCTCTCTCTCTCTCCTCGAGTCGGCCGGGGGTTAGTTTTATTTTGGGGGGGGTACAGACAGTCTTTGTTGTTGCTGGCCTGCGTGCGGGTGAATTTTTCCAGGCGTTGGGAAGGGATTCGGGATCCCGGGAGCGGGGAGAAGGAAACGGGCCCTGGCGAGGGGAGGGCACGGGGGCGTGTCCTCCTCCCTCGAGGGGGAGGGGTTTCGGTGCCGATGAAAGGGAAAGGGGCGTGGTTTCGGGTCGCTCTGTTTCTCATTGAGTTTGATTGCAAAGGGGCGGGGTTAACTTGAGCCCCATTGGGTCGCGTTGTAAAAGGGGGCGGGGTTACAGTCAGCGTCTCGTGGGGGAAATTCTCTGGAATTTTCGTTTTTTTTTTTTTTTTGAATTGGAACTGGTGACGCGTTCGCCGCCATCTTGAGTAGGTCAAACCCGGGGCTTTATCGCAGGGAGAGGTGCCTCTCAGGGCCATTTTGAGAAGGGGTTACTGTAGAATAAACAGTATATACAGTATATACGCGAATCTGTCGTCGACTCCCGTTCACAAGACTGTAGGCATAAGTTAATCTTTTCAGTCAGAATTAAAAAAAAAAAAAAAAAAAACTACGACTTCCCTTTATCATTGGGGTCTATGAGGAGAAACAGCCTGGCTTTATCATTGGGGTCTATGGGATGAAAACAGCCTGGCTTTATCATTGGAGTCTATGAGGAGAAACAGCCTGGCTTTATCATTGGGGTCTATGAGGAGAAACAGCCTGGCTTTAACATTGGGGTCTATGAGGGAGAAACAGCCTGGCTTTATCATTGGGGTCTATGAGGATGAAAAACAGCCTGGCTTTATCATTGGGGTCTATGAGGAGAAACAGCCTGGCTTTATCATTGGGGTCTATGAGGATGAGAAACAGCCTGGCTTTATCATTGGGGTCTATGAGGAGAAACAGCCTGGCTTTATCATTGGGGTCTATGGGATGAGAAACAGCCTGGCTTTATCATTGGGGTCTATGAGATGAGAAACAGCCTGGCTTTATCATTGGGGTCTATGGGATGAGAAACAGCCTGGCTTTATCATTGGGGTCTATGAGGAGAAACAGCCTGGCTTTATCATTGGGGTCTATGGGATGAGAAACAGCCTGGCTTTATCATTGGGGTCTATGAGGAGAAACAGCCTGGCTTTAACATTGGGGTCTATGAGATGAGAAACAGCCTGGCTTTATCATTGGGGTCTATGAGGAGAAACAGCCTGGCTTTATCATTGGGGTCTATGAGATGAGAAACAGCCTGGCTTTAACATTGGGGTCTATGAGGAGAAACAGCCTGGCTTTATCATTGGGGTCTATGAGGAGAAACAGCCTGGCTTTATCATTGGGGTCGATGAGGAGAAAACTGGCTTTAACATAAATAAAAATGAAAACTACAACATCAACAAACACTGAAAGTAACTTTAATATGAAACATAATAATAATAAGTGCAGATATAGATGTAAAAACAAACTTACATTATAGCAGAATTTCAAATTTTCTTTCTAAAGTACCATATGGATAATGAATATAAACGTAGATATAATATACATATATATATATATTATTTCATTTTTCTTATAAAGTATCTGCTGTGTACACCTGATTTAGCAAAAATTCAAAAAATATTAATAATAACTCATAGTAAAAATTGCGCAATTAAAATCGTGAAACTATCATCTAATAATCTACAAACGAAACGATTTTCAATCAAATCTGATCGAATTGAAACGTGCAGGCAGACAGTGCCTCAACCATGTTTACACAGATATATATATAATATATATATATTATATATATATAGATATAGCCTGGCTATATCATATATATAGATATATATAGAAACAGCCTGGCTTTAACATTGGGGTCTATGAACAAGCTCAGGTGTGTCTTATTATTAAACTCTATAGTGAAAGCAGGACTGGATCACACTGCTGTGCAGATGGGAGTCTGATTATTAAATCAACAAACAGTGAAAGCAGGAAACATGGATCATACTGCTGTGCAGATATAGAGTCTGATTATTAAACTCCTAGTGAAAGCAGGACTGGATCAACTGCTGTGCAGCGGGAGTCTGATTATAAACTCCTAGTGAAATGGATCACACCGCTGTGCAGCGGGAGTATTATTAAACTCCTAGTAAAGCAGGACTGGATCACACTGCTGTGCAGCGGGAGTCTGATTATTAAACTCTAGTGAAAGCAGGACTGGATCACACCGCTGTGCAGCGGGAGTCTGATTATTAAACTCCTAGTGAAAGCAGGACTGGATCACACCGCTGTGCAGCGGGAGTCTGATTATTAAACTCCTAGTGAAAGCAGGACTGGATCACACTGCTGTGCAGCGGGAGTCTGATTATTAAACTCCTAGTGAAAGCAGGACTGGATCACACTGCTGTGCAGCGGAAGTCTGATTATTAAACTCCTAGTGAAAGCAGGACTGGATCACACTGCTGTGCAACGGGAGTCTGATTCCCAGCCCTGTGATGATAACCAGCATGATTATTACTGCAGGGATGGGAAGTGGACTCCTATTGCACAGCAGTGTGATCCAGTCCAGGTTTTACTAGCAGCTTGATCAGCCCCCAGTGTGTCTAGCTAACAAGCTCCTAGTGATTATTAAACTCCTAGTGAAAGCAGGACTGGATCACACTGCTGTGCAGCGGGATTCTCGTTCAGATCAGACGGGTAACGTCACAGCCTCGTCCTGGGCTCAGTCCTGGCAGTTCTTGCAGGCTGGGCTGGGCAGGCCGTACGCCAGGCAGTCCGGTCCGATACACTGGCAGCAGCCGCTGTGAAACCAGCGGGACCGAGGGGCTCCCACTGACTCGCAACCACGCAGGCAACCACGCAGAGACAGGCAGTCGTGGAAGAAGAGCACAGAACACTCTGCACTCGCGTTAGTGGGAGGCGGGGCCACAGGATCTGGAGGGGATGGGAGGGGGAGACAAAGAGAAAGTAGCGGGTGAGGAAACTGCAGCGCTTGTCCGCCATCTTGGCTCCGTTGGCTCCATTATTATCAATGGAGGCAGGCTCCGTATGGGAGCCAAAATGGCGCCAGTTTCATGGGCGCCTATATTTTATGCGCCATCGTGTTTAAGGAAATGCAAGAAACCTCACCCACTGACCGAGAATTGGAGACAGACTGTATGCGAGAGCCAAAACGGCGCCAGTTTCAAATAAGGCTCAATATATACAGAGCATCAAAAGAAACACTACTATTACAGCACATTTATTTTCGAAAAAAAATGTGTAAGGTTTATAAATGATGGATGTTGATAAAATGTCGCTCAATCATTAACCCTTAACCCTGACACGCTAGAGTGACTGAAGCATTTAATCAGTGAGACAGCTGGACGGGACCCTGGGTAGGGAGCAGTCTCTGCTGCTGAATTGCAAGCTTGAGTAAAAGCAATAAAGAAAAAGCAGATTTCAAACCCAGCGAGACGGTAGAACCAGACACACTCTGCCAATGACAGAACCGGGAGACCAAGAGTCACAACACCCGCCCGAGACGGACAGATCATTCTGCAGCGTCTTCGTGATGTCAGCTGTCAATCAGCACAGTAAAAAGTCACCTCGTCTGCTCTGAAACAGACCTTGTCATTTTTTTCGATCACATCTAGTGAATTTTATCCAAATATAAGTGATGCTTTTCTTTTGATGCTCAGTGTACGTCCATTAGAAATCGCAGGAAACTACACTCACTGATCGCCATCTTGGCTCCAGCTGGTCCATAGCTTAGCATGGGAGACAGCCCCCTGTACTGGAGCCAAAATGGCGTCAGTTTCCTTTCGACAGACCTACCTCTGTTTGCCCCCAGCAGCATGTGTGTCTGCTGCTGGCTACTGTGGTGATCTAACTCCTGGGAGAGAGGCACCGATTGGACGGTCCAGGCAGCCTGGAAATCCGATAGGCTAGCCAGAGCGCTGAAGAGGGAAGGCGAGGGGCTGGGGTGGTCGTGGGCGGAGCTCCGCGATGATGCGGGCAGGAAGGGGGAAGAGGGGTGAGCTGCCTTGCACAGACCTGGAAGGAGGGAGAAGAGGAATGGGAGAGGGAGGTAAAGGACACGACATTAAACAGATGCTTGAAATCTCGCCTAAGCAGTCAGGCTCCCGTTCCGCAGTGTGATCCAGTCCTGCTTTCACTAGGAGTTTAATAATAAGACACACCTGAGCTTGTTAGCTAGACACACTGGGGGCTGATCAAAACCTGGACTGGATCACACCACGGTCACGTGACGTAAGATTTATGCTGCTAACAGTTTCTGCTCTCTTGCTGTTTGACCAGCCGAGTGCTCAGTGCTGCCCCCAGTAGTCAGGTAGAGTCGCGTAACAGGCAAGCAGAGTCACATGACTCTCGTCCCCCGCACAGCTGTCTGATCCAGTCAGTCAGTCCTCTTGATGCAAAGCGGAGAGCAGGATGAGGCAGTTCTGTTAGAATCTTAAGCAAGGTTAAATCCTGCCGAAGACGACAGTGAACACAAACAAAGCCATTGAGATGCAAACTAACACACACACACACTAACACACACACAAAAACACACACACAAACACAACACTACCCCAACCCCCCCCCCCCCCACACACACACACCCACACACAACACACACACACACACACACAAGTTTTACGTCCGGTTCACCGTTCATAGATCACGTGCAAAAATGCCTCCTCTGACCACAGTTTTGAATTTAATTAAAAATGTCCTGACGTCTCTTGAAGAAGCCCAGTCCAGTCCGGGAGATCACTGGACCGTTTTTTAGTCCCATGCGAATAGTTCTTATGCTGCCTTTTCCATTTTTAGGTGCAGTACCCCACTCACCCACACAATGGCAGCACTGATCCCACACGGCTCCCAGGCACAGCTGGCACTCCTCGCAGCAAGGGCACCGTGTCCCATTGACACGGCACTGACACAGCTCCTGGGAACATGAGGGACGAGCAGCCAGTCAGAGAGGGGGAGGAGGAGAGAGAGGAGGAGGAGCCAGAGAGAGAGAGGAGGAGAGAGGAGAGAGAGAGAGAGAGAGAGAGAGAGAGAGAGAGGAGAGAGAGAGCTTCTCCTACTCGAGTCTGGAAGGAGGAGAGCTCTCTCCAGTCAGAAAGAGGAGGAGCCAGACAGGAGAGAAAGTCTCCTCGAGAGGAGTGTTCTCCCTCTCTCTACTCGGTCAGTCTCTCTCTCTCTTCCTCGGTCGGTCAGCTCTCAGAGAGGAGGAGAGAGGAGGAGCCAGTCAGAGAGAGAGGAGGAGGAGCTCAGTCGGTCGGGAGTCAGTCCTCCTAGGAGGTCAGGAGAGTCCAAGTCTCTCTCCTCATCACGTCAGTCCTCGGTCTATCTCTCCTCCTCTCCAGGAGGAGAGAGAGAGGAGGAGCCAGTCAGAGAGAGAGGAGGAGGAGAGCAGGAGAGCGGTCAGTTCTCCTCAGGAGGAGGTGGAGAGAGGAGAGGCGAGGTCAGAGCGATGAGGAGGAGAGAGCCAGTCAGAGAGAGCGAGGAGGCAGAGGAGGAGGGAGTGGAGGGGAGCCCTCCTCAGAGAGAGCCAGGTCAGAGAGAGAGGAGGGGTAGGAGAGAGTCGGAGGAGGGAGCCAGTCTCTCTCTCAGAGAGGGAGTCCGGAGTAGGAGAGAGAGAGAGAGGAGGAGGAGGAGAGAGAGGAGGAGGAGAGAGAGAGAGAGAGAGAGGAGAGAGAGAGAGGAGGAGCCAGAGAGAGAGAGAGAGAGAGAGAGAGAGGAGCCAGAGAGAGAGAGAGAGAGGAGGAGAGAGCCAGTCAGAGAGAGAGGAGGAGGAGAGAGTGCAGAGAGAGAGAGGAGGAGAGAGAGGAGGAGGAGAGAGAGAGAGAGAGAGAGAGAGAGAGGAGAGGAGAGGAGGAGAGAGAGAGGAGGAGGAGAGTCAGTCAGAGAGAGAGGAGGAGCCAGTCAGAGAGAGAGGAGGAGGAGAGAGTGAGAGAGAGGAGGAGGAGGAGAGAGAGGAGGAGGAGCCAGAGAGAGAGAGAGGAGGAGGAGAGAGAGCCAGAGAGAGAGAGAGGAGGAGACAGACAGAGAGAGAGGAGGAGGAGACAGACAGACAGAGAGAGAGAGGGAGAGAGAGTGACAGAGCAGAGGCGAGGAGGAGGAGAAAGCTGAGGCGAGAGAGGTCAGTGACGAGGAGTGACTAAGGAGTCAGTCAGAACTAGTGAGGAGAGCTCCTCAGAGGTAGGAGAGAGAAAGAGAGAGAGGAGGGAGCAAGAGAGAAAGAGGAGGGGAGACAGTGAGAGAGAGACCAGAGAGAGAGAGGGAGAGAGAGTGACAGAGCACGATAAAGAACAGCTAGGAGAGATCTGTAGAGAAAGATTCCAGCACAGTTAATAGGACAACAACATCATAAGACACACAGAGAGACATCGAGACAAAAAAACACACTGAAACAGACAGAGAGAAACACACTCTGACACGTGTGTGTGTGTATTTTATATATATATATATATAATACACACACACAGCTCACCTGTAAAAAGCACTTGCTGACATCACTCGCACACAGAGCTTTGTTGCAGCCAATCGCGTTCGAGGTCGCGACGCAGGTCACGACCACCACCAGCAATACGATTGGCCGAAACATCTTCGCCGAGTCTGAAAAATAAAAGCAGGACGTCATCTCATTATTACTCCACAGGATCACGGGAAACCAAGCGATTACAAACCAGCGAATGCAACCATAGCCGCAAGGCATGCTGGGAAAGAACCGCCAACATCCTTCGGGAAAGGAGGAGGAGGAGGAATGCAGAGACCCCTGATCAATCCGTGGTCATGGAAACGACGTATTGGTTGGGTTTATCAGGTCTGGGTATCGCATTGATCACAATAGGGTTTGTTAAGACGATGACAGTGGCCTGCGAGATGGGAATTGAGGGAATCGTTGTAAAGCACAGAGAGGTCTGGTAAAGCATAGGGAAGCATTGTAAAGCACAGAGAGGTCTGGTAAAGCATAGGGAAGCATTGTAAAGCACAGAGAGGTCTGGTAAAGCATAGGGAAGCATTGTAAAGCACAGAGAGGTCTGGTAAAGCATAGGGAAGCATTGTAAAGCACAGAGAGGTCTGGTAAAAGCATAGGGAAGCATTGTAAAGCACAGAGAGGTCTGGTAAAGCACAGAGAGGTCTGGTAAGCATAGGGAAGCATTGTAAAGCACAGAGAGGTCTGGTAAAGCATAGGGAAGCATTGTAAAGCACAGAGAGGTCTGGTAAAGCATAGGGAAGCATTGTAAAGCACAGAGAGGTCTGGTAAAGCATAGGGAAGCATTGTAAAGCACAGAGAGGTCTGGTAAAGCATAGGGAAGCATTGTAAAGCACAGAGAGGTCTGGTAAAGCATAGGGAAGCATTGTAAAGCACAGAGAGGTCTGGTAAAGCATAGGGAAGCATTGTAAAGCACAGAGAGGTCTGGTAAAGCATAGGGAAGCATTGTAAAGCACAGAGAGGGTAAAGCACAGGGAAGTAAAGCACAGGTAAAGCACAGAGAGGTCTGGTACAGCATAGCATTGTAAAGCACAGAGAGGTCTGGTAAAGCATAGGGAAGCATTGTAAAGCACAGAGAGGTCTGGTAAAGCATAGGGAAGCATTGTAAAGCACAGAGAGGTCTGGTAAAGCATAGGGAAGCATTGTAAAGCACAGAGAGGTCTGGTAAAGCACAGGGAAGCATTGTAAAGCACAGAGAGGTCTGGTAAAGCATAGGGAAGCATTGTAAAGCACAGAGAGGTCTGGTAAAGCATAGGGAAGCATGGTAAAGCACAGAGAGGTCTGGTAAAGCATAGGGAAGCATTGTAAAGCACAGAGAGGTCTGGTAAAGCACAGGGAAGCATTGTAAAGCACAGAGAGGTCTGGTAAAGCATAGGGAAGCATTGTAAAGCACAGAGAGGTCTGGTAAAGCACAGGGAGCATTGTAAAGCACAGAGAGGTGGTAAAGCACAGGGAAGCATTGTAAAGCACAGAGAGGTCTGGTAAAGCACAGGGAAGCATTGTAAAGCACAGAGAGGTCTGGTAAAGCATAGGGAAGCATTGTAAAGCACAGGGAGGTCTCTATATGAAACACCTCTCACCCGACTCTGTATTAAATAACGCATTGCCGTGTCTTATTGTAACTGTACCTACAGTAAACGTCACGGCTTTTTAAAAATCACAGCTCAGATTTTAATCGCAAATAGCTAACATTTTTTCACGGGTCCCGCGGTTTTTTTTTTTTTTTTAAATCAACACACGACTCTCTTTTTTTTGTTGTTGTTGGTTTTGTTTTACTATGAATTCTCTGTTAAACCCGTTTTTTTTTTATTAAAAAAAAAAAAAAAATACAAAACACGAACCACACGATTTTTTTTTTTTTTTTAACCATGCATTAATTTTGATAAAACGTTTTGCCCCAGTGACATAATTCACTTCCACGCGGTTCTTCTGATATTCACGCGTGTTAACGTGGAAAACAAAGGAAAGCATTCAAATCCAAAAAGAGCCTTTCTCGGTCTTTCTTAAAACAATAATAATGGTAAATAACTAATAAATAAAGTTTAAATAAAATAAATTAAAACAAACGCGAGATGAAGAATTGCATTAAATGCGCACATAAACAAACTAACGATCAGTAGAAGCAATTTTGTAATAGACTATACACGTAAATGCGCTCTGTATTTGAGCAGCACTTCGGAAGGGAAGAAAGGCGAGGATTTCGAAGATAAGGAAGTGGAACTTAATGAGGGAGACTTGACGAAGCGCATGAGCAGGGATCACTCTTAAATCTCCTCTCTTCTAAATCCTTTCCTCTCCTTTCCTCTTCTCTCCTCTCTCTCCTCCTTTCCTTTCCTCTTCTCTCCTCTCTTCTCCTTTCCTTTCCTCTCCTCTCCTCTCCTTTCCTTTCCTTTCCTCTTCTCTCCTCTCTTCTCCTTCCTTTCCTCTTCTCTTCTCTTTTCTCTCTTCTCTTCTCCTCTCCTCTCTTCTCTTCTCTTCTCCTCTCTCCTCTCCTCTCCTCTTGTGCGCAGTGACGCTTTCAGAGAAAGTTTGCAAAACTTAAAAAAAAAAAAAAAAAAAAAGAGTTCTGGCTCTGGTGACCCAGTGACGCAAGGAGCCGGAAGTTTGAGAGCGAGTTTTTCCAAAAAAAAAAAAAAAAAAATAAATAGTTAAAGGGCTTGGTAACGTAATATCCGCCGAGAAGATTCGAAGAATAGCCTTCCCAAAAAATATTTAAATAAATAAAATATAAATCATTTAAATAAACCTAAATAAGATGCCCATTTTCGAGGCCACTTCCGGAACACAGGGGAAAAAAAAAAACAGGAGCATTTTTGGGGGGGGTGGTGGGGGGGGGCATTGGGGGGGGGGGGGGGGGTGGGGGGGGGGGGGGGGGGGGGGGGGGGGGGGGGGGGTGGGTGGGGGGGGGGTCGGGGGGGGGGGAGGGGGGGTGGGGGGGGGGGGGGGGGGGGGGGTTGGGGGGGTGGGGGGGGGGGACGGGGGGGGGCGCGGGGGGTGGGGGGGGGGGGGGGGGGGGGGGGGGGGGGGGGCACATGGGGGGGGGGCATTGACAGGGACACTGATCTTATTAACATCGCCGCCGACGCGCGGATCTAAATGCTTAATTTTTTGTGCAAAATTTCTCAAAGGGATTATGCTACGTTTGTACATATATATATATATATAACATTTTGTAATATACAAAAAGCAATGGCTATTAACATGTGCACCGATATTTGCAATGCTCGGTTGTTCTTTTTTGGGGAGTATTGTGAATGACTTCCAACGTCAAAGCTGCGGGGAAGCGATCTGGTTTTTGTGCTCCCCTTGCCTATGACTGATCCAGTATATCATTATTGAAAAGTTTTGTGACCAAGTGATCTTGTTGTCTTTGTAGTTTCGTTTCACATCGAGCCGAGTACAAATACAACAATACCGCATTAAGAGATGCTGATTTACTGCTGCGGCAAATCGGGTCACCTTTTCTTCCTAAAGAAACTTCGGCTTCTCTCCTCGATTTCCACTCTCTCTCTCTCACTTCCACTCTCCCTCTCTCACGTCCACTCTCCCTCTCTCACGTCCACTCTCCCTCTCTCACGTCCACTCTCCACGTGTTACAATTGACCCCACACCCCATTAAGATGAACTGCATCAGGGCACACGCATCTTGCACTGAAGGAGATGTTCCTGGGTCAAAATTATCACCTTACATTTCAAGCCCTGTTGCTAGCTGTATATCAGCTCTTAAAACAGGATAACGATTTTAGGGACTGACAGTGGGCAGATGTGAGTCGTCTGCATCAAAGTCTGGTCAGACTGGCTCAAACCATCTGTGCGTAACGGAGAGAAAGGTTTAAAAAAAAAAAAAAAAAAAAATACTGTTACAACTTTCCCCGGTCTCCCCTTTTACTCGCCCAAAGCAATGAAATATAAGATCATTACTATATATAACGGTAGAGGGCGCTCGTCATTTCAGTTCAGCAAGCACACGACGGCCGCTTTTACTTCCTGCGCCAATCTGTAGTTCTTTTCTAGCTCGATTTGTAGTTTTTGTTTGTTTTGTAGTTGCGCGCTACGGAACGCGTCATCGTTGGGCGCCCGATGGGATAAAATCGCACACGTGAGTATATCAGGATTGAGAATTTTAAAAACATCTTAACGTTTTATTTATTTATATATATATTTATGCAGCTGTAAATAAAAAATAATATATATATTTATATATATTAGAGAGAGATATATATATATAAGAGAGAGAGAGAGAGAGAGAGAGAGAGAGAGAGAGGCGATCGGTGTTGTTTTTAAATGCGCTTTGCTTTATTTAGGTTGTAATGGTTTCGTGTGTTGATTTTAGTTCACTTGTTATTAAAGTTGTTTTCCGATGCTAGAACAGACGTGTCGTTTGAACCCTTGAAAATATGGGATGCTTGCTGACTAGCAATAGTAGCTGGAAACCTTATTTGAACTGATAATTAGACCTTTTGACTTGTTTCCAGCTCTTGAACAGTTTGCATATTTCAAGTCAGCTGTAACATTTGACAAATAACTTGAACTGCAAACTGTTCAAGAGCTGAAAACAAGTCAAAAGGTCTAATTAAGCAGAGAAGCCCTGCTTTCAATTACAATAACACGGTCGTGTTTGCCAAATTGCTTATTGCATCGCGTTTTACAACCGCAAACAAGTACAAAGGCATCGTGATGATTTCTGTTTTTACTGACTTTTCGCACGGATTCTCAACTCTGTTTATTTATTTATTTTTGACATCTTATACGTCTTCCAGATTTATTTAATTTTCTTCTTTTTGCAAAATAAAGCATGCAAGAATAACCGATCCGTTATAACAATAGCAGCTAGCAGATGCGCAATTTTCGTTTCTCCCTCTTGGAAATTTGCTGAGAGCAATCGATATCAAACTATATATCTCTACAAGGCATAGCCTCATTTTCTGAGTCAGTATTGCAACAGGATCTCACTGGGAAGAGCAGAACAGAGTCAAACCTTTGCAAATAAAAACAGTTAATTAATTTAAGGCTGGTTTGAAATTGTGTTAAATGTTTTTTTTTTTTTTTTTTTTTTTTTTTATTTCGTTCCAGAAATGAAGAGACAAAAACTAGCAACATCTGCATAGAACTATCAAAAAAAAAAAAAAAATAAGTCGAGCTCTTTTCTTTCTTTGTTAAATATTTCTGGTGATTGTAGAGGAGAGAGAGAGGGGGGTGCTGAATTACAACATGTTGGCTGGAAGGAAGGGAGAGAAGGGGACAGAAAGAGGAAGAAAGGAGAGGCCGCACAGCAAGGGAAGGGAGGAGAGGCGAGGGAGGAAGCAGGGCGATGGAGGGATGGAGGAGCAGCGAGGGAGGAAGCGTCTGGACCCCATGAGTGTGGGGTATTACAGACGAGTTTCCGAGAGGCTGGGGGAGGAATTTAGTTCGGAAGAGGAGAAGGGTGAGTCTGTCTGTCTGTCTGTCTGTCTTTGTGTGTGTCAGACAGACTTGAGAAACACACACATCAAGATTGAAGGTGATTATCTGTATTCTACGGGTCACTTGTTTGGGTGTCCCCATTATTGCTGTAACAAAAGGACACAAGTTTTCCTGTGTCCAATGTCTGTCTGTCTCTCTCTCTCTCTAGCACTGTTTGTCAGTAATGTCTTCTCGGAGGTCAGAGGTCAGGCGCTGCCATTGGCGACGGACCCCACCGGAAGTTTTGCCCTCCAGAAGCTCCTCCCCCTGGCCACACCTGCTCAGGTCTGCCGGCTGCTGAAAGGACTGAGAGAGGAAGGGGAGGAGGGATCTGGGTTCAAGACCGCGGCCTGCCAACGCTGCGGGACTCATGTAATTGAGACAGCGCTGAGACAGACTCGCAGACTGCTGCAAGACGCAGGTACCTGACTGATAACGGACTGGGTAAAGCTGTAATCTAGTGCGCTGGCATTGCCCGCTGTGTGCTGGGCAGAGCCTGGCTGTGCTGTGCTGTACACAGGGCAATGCTGGCAGGACCGCACTGTATAACACTGATATAAAACCCTGGAGTGAACTACAGCAGCTTCCCAGCACAGTGGTGTCTATATAAAGATGTAATCTAGTGCGCTGGCATTGCCCGCTGTGTGCTGGGCAGAGCCTGGCTGTGCTGTGCTGTACACAGGGCAGTGCTGGCAGGACCGCACTGCATAACACTGATATAAAACCCTGGAGTGAACTACAGCAGCTTCCCAGCACAGTGGTGTCTATATAAAGATGTAATCTAGTGCGCTGGCATTGCCCGCTGTGTGCTGGGCAGAGCCTGGCTGTGCTGTGCTGTACACAGGGCAGTGCTGATAGGACCACACTGCTGACTAAATACAATTTCTGAATGAACGCATCCTCCCTCTTGAAAACAGGGGATTCTGGGATGCAGGAGGACTCGGAAGAAGGGGAAGGCGGCGCTGAGGATTGTGGGACGGTGGAGGACCACGTGTTGGGCCTGGCCTCCGAAGTCACGGAGAAGCTTCTGGAATATTCCAAAGACACGCACGGAACTTTCGTGGTGAGGACCCTCATCCACGTACTGGGAGGACTGGAGACCAGAAACCAGGAGCAGACTGGGAGAGGTGAGGGGACTGGGAGCAGGAGTTCTGGAGCTGTAGACTGTGCAGAGAAAGCATCGCGATTCATCGATACTCTGTGACTTTTCACTCTGTATAATTTTGTCTGTTTGTCTCCCTGTCTGTGTCTCTCTCTCTGTCTGCATGTCTCCTTGTCTGTCTTCTTGTCTCTCTCTTTCTCTGTCTGTGTGCCTCCCTCCCTCCCTGTCTGTCTGCGTGTCTCCCTGCTTCTGTCCTCCCTCCCTCCCTGTCTGTCTCTGTCTCTCTCTCCTCTCTCTCTCTCTCTCTGTCTCTCTCTCTCTCTCTCTCTCTCCCTCTCTCTCTCTCTCTCTCTCTCTCTGTGTAGTTATGTTTATCTGTAGTGCACAGTATTCTGTTTCTCTCTCTCTCTCTCTCTCTCTCTGTAGTTATTGTATCTCCTTGTCTGTCTTCCTCTCTGTCTCTCGCTCTCTGTCTCTCTCTCTCTCTCTCTCTCTCTCTCTCTCTCTCTCTCTCTCTCTTTCTGTTTGTAGGTTTTAAAAAACCCGCCCCGAAGGCTCCAGAGTTCTCCGAGTTTGAAGTTCCAGAATCTTTCAAGGGTGCTCTAGAACGACTGGCTGATGAACTTCTAGAACATGTAACAGGTGAGTGACACTAATACGCTGGTTAGGGCTTTGCACAGACTCCCGTACAGTGTGCAGGGCTGGGAATGAGACTCCCGCTGCACAGCAGAGTGATCCAGTCCTGCTTTCACTAGGAGTTTAATAATCAGACTCCCGCTGCACAGCGGTGTGATCCAGTCCTGCTTTCACTAGGAGTTTAATAATCAGACTCCCGCTGCACAGCAGTGTGATCCAGTCCTGCTTTCACTAGGAGTTTAATAATCAGACTCCCGCTGCACAGCAGTGTGATCCAGTCCTGCTTTCACTAGGAGTTTAATAATCAGACTCCCGCTGCACAGCAGTGTGATCCAGTCCTGCTTTCACTAGGAGTTTAATAATCAGACTCCCGCTGCACAGCAGTGTGATCCAGTCCTGCTTTCACTAGGAGTTTAATAATCAGACTCCCGCTGCACAGCAGTGTGATCCAGTCCTGCTTTCACTAGGAGTTTAATAATCAGACTCCCGCTGCACAGCAGTGTGATCCAGTCCTGCTTTCACTAGGAGTTTAATAATCAGACTCCCGCTGCACAGCAGTGTGATCCAGTCCTGCTTTCACTAGGAGTTTAATAATCAGACTCCCGCTGCACAGCAGTGTGATCCAGTCCTGCTTTCACTAGGAGTTTAATAATCAGACTCCCGCTGCACAGCAGTGTGATCCAGTCCTGCTTTCACTAGGAGTTTAATAATCAGACTCCCGCTGCACAGCAGTGTGATCCAGTCCTGCTTTCACTAGGAGTTTAATAATCAGACTCCCGCTGCACAGCAGTGTGATCCAGTCCTGCTTTCACTAGGAGTTTAATAATCAGACTCCCGCTGCACAGCAGTGTGATCCAGTCCTGCTTTCACTAGGAGTTTAATAATCAGACTCCCGCTGCACAGCAGTGTGATCCAGTCCTGCTTTCACTAGGAGTTTAATAATAAGACACACCTGAGCTTGTTAGCTAGACACATTGGGGGCTGATCAAGCTGGTAGTAAAACCTGGACTGGATCACACTGCTGTGCAATGATTGCTGTGATAATCACTCTCTCCCTCCCCCCCCCCCCCCCCCCTCTCTCTCTCTCTCCAGTGTTTCTCACTCACCCCACTGCTAGTCCGGTGTTTCAGGTCTGTATGCAGGTCTTTCACAGGCAGTGCCCTGAACAATGCCAGCGGCTGGGGCAAGGCATGCTGGGATACTTGACGTCACTCAATCCGGGCGCAGGCAGCAGGTAACAGACGGGGGGAGCTATCGAGGGCAGGTGGGGGCAGGGAGAAAAATCCTCTCTCTGTCTCTATCTCTCTCTCTCTCTCTGCTTCTATCCCTGTCTCTGTCTGTGTGTCTCTCTGTTTGTCTCTGTCTCTCTGGTGGTTTTGCGTCTCCGTTGCCTCGTCGGCTCTGATCTCGGAGACGCGTTGAAGGTGGAGTCTGAAGTTTGAAAAGTTTCTTAATGAATGGATTTGCTTTCTTTCCTCCAAAAATCAAGTAACTCTCTCCCTCCTCTCCCTCTCCTCTCTCTCTCTCTTCAGCCCCTTGCTGGTGTTCCTGAAGGATCAGACCTCCAGCCGGCTCCTTGAGAAGATGGTGGAGCTATCCCAGAAGTCCCTGTTCCGCTCCCTCTACAAGGATCACTTCCGTGGTCAGCTGGTGACCTTGGCCTTGCACCCCATCGCCAACTTCCCAGTGCAGAGACTGCTGGCTGCTGCGCCCAATCGGAAACTGGTAACCACGCACATACAGGCACACACACAGACAGACACACACACACACACACACAGACAGACAGACATGTTGTACACTGATGCACACGCACCTCCTGTAACTCATCGCTATCTATTGATCTGCCACTTTCTGCTGGCAATACACTAGCTGTGCACTAGATGGCGCTGTTCTATAAAGACTCTGGCTGATCTAGCCTGTGTTGCGCGTGTCTATGGCAGCGCAGCTCCTGAACTCGCAGTCAAAGCAACACAGACTGAGCAAAAACAATGTAATGCAGCCCAGCCCAGCACATTGCAGTTAAAGAACTACAGCTCCCAGCATCCCTCACCATTGCCGCGGGTGCAGAGGCATGCTGGGAGCTGTAGTCAAGGCAACACAGACTGAGCAAAAACAATGTAATACAGCCCAGCCCAGCGCATTGCAGTTAAAGAACTACAGCTCCCAGCATCCCTCACCATTGCCGCGGGTGCAGAGGCATGCTGGGAGCTGTAGTCAAAGCAACGCAGCATGAGCAAAAACAGCGCATGCTAGAATACCCGGTTTTAATTGGGCCAGTTATAAAAGTGATAATAAAAATCGCTGAAAATAAACTGCTCTTTCTGTAATAAACTGTACAGTGCGCTTTTGTGTAACGTCTCTCTGTCTGTCTCTCTTCCTGTCCCTCTGTTTGTCTTCCAGTTTGTGAAGATTTTTGACGAGCTCTTAGAAGGTCTGGAAGCCATCTTGGCTGCAGGTCACATGGGAGTGATCATCCAGTTGGCACAGAGCTGTGTGAAGCAAGGGGAGAGGCAGGCAGAGCTGCTGCAGTGCCTCCTAAAGGTCAGGAGGTGGAACTACGCCACCAACAATAATGACAATAACTTCATAACAACTAAAATATGTTTATTTAAAGACATGTATGCAGTGCTTTATTTTTTATTTCAAAGCAGCCGTTCACCACTGATCTGAAATAGCGTTTCCTTCCTGTTCTCGCCTACTTTATCGCTGTGCTTTTGTGAGTGTCACTCGTTTTAACCCTTTGTGGTCCTGCGCGGGACCGGGTCCGGCGTTAGTCATTTTAACTCTCTCCCCTCCCCCCACCCCAGGCGTTCCACTGTGCTGACCCCCCCTCCAGAAAGCTGTCCTGCGCCCCCCTGTTCCTGACACTGCTGGCCCACGAGGTGTACTACCAGCCTCAGGAGCCAGGGGGCGATGTGGCGCAATCGCAGGTAAACACATCTCAAACCTGCTGCAGAGTTGCTTCCAATAGGACCTCGTTTGTTTGACATCTCGTGTGGGGTTTTCTCTCTCCCTCTCTCTCTCTACCTCCATCTCTGACTCTCTCCCTCTTTCACCTTCCCTTCCTCTCTCCTCCCTTCCCTCTTTCACCCTCCCTTTCTCCCTCGCTGTCAGCAGCAGTCCTGTGATGGGATTGTGATGAGACGTGTTCACTGTGTGTCCCTCAGGCTGTGACCGGTCTCTACGTACTGTCCAGCCAGTAGGGCTGTCTGTCTGTCCTTCCCCCAGCAGGACTGATCGTCTCTGTGTCAGGCATGTTTGGGAATTCTGGGACAGATGGACAAAATGCATCTCTGTCTCGACTTTTCCCACTTCTCACTGTCTCTCACAGAAGCCTCTGTCCGGATTGGTCTACCACGGCTCCTGTCTCGTCCAATCACTGCTGAAGTTCTCTGATAACTCCGCCCTCCTGCGCAGCCTGGATTCCTTCCCAGCCTCCGATCTCCTGATCCTGGCCTGCGACCAATCAGGGAGCCACACCATGGAGGTTCTGATGACATCACTCAGCGACAAGGGGCGGGACCGGCTCTTCAAGAAACTCAAAGTGAGGCTCTTTTATTATTATTTTATTTATTTTTTTAAACACATTTTACTTTGGAAATAAAACATTTGAAATATGTGACGTGTTAACCCTTCGCGGTCCTGTGCCGGACCAGGTCTGACATTACAATTTTCCCTTTCCAGTCCGATGTCTGGACCCTGTCCCACATCATCAAAAAGACGTCAAGCCCGGGTCTCTAGTCGTTTTTTCTCCAGAAAAAGCAGAGAAAACCTTTCAATGGCAGAGTGAGACGGATCTCATAGCCCTGTACGCTACAGAGATAACACAGACATAACAAAGGAGAGAGCTGCTTCTGCACCCAGCGCTCAGAACATCACAGACACCTGCAGAGCTTTGAGATGTTACACTAATAAAATAATGACTTGGATCACATTATTGAGGAGTTTGGTGATAAAACGAGTGATCAGGAGAGGATTTATCAGTGCGCACGTCTATAAAGAGGGATGTGAAAAATACAGCCAACAAGGGGTGGGGCTTGGCTGGAGATGCAGTACTGAGTGTCCTGTTGATACTCAGGGCCTGTTAAACCTGTTTTACTCTGGAAATATTTTAAACGGCGCGAGTGAGAATAAAGTGGACCCAACGCACTATGTGTGTGTCTCTTTCTCCTCTGTTAATGCTGTCCTGGTCTTGTCCCCCGCAGGGTCACTATGTCCAGCTGTCCTGCAGTAAACACGGCAGTCGAGTCCTGGACAAGCTGTGGAGTGCGGCGGCGCTGGGTTCAAGACGGGCCATCGCGGAGGAGCTGGGTGAGCGTTGTCCCTGTCTCTTGAGTCAATGCCGTCAATAACCAGCCCTCTCCCCTCTGTGCCGTATTCAGTATGCAGTGTCTGTCTCTGTCTGTCTGTCATCAAGAAGTGAATCAGCAAGCTTGCCTGTCTGCTGTCCATGATAACAGTATTCAGTATGCAGTGTGTTCAAGTAGATAACTTTCTTAGCAGTGTGTCTGTTTTACATTGTTATTTAAGTCGATTATAAAGCTGTATATTAATGACTCTGTGTCTTAACTCTCTCGCTTTTTCTCTTTTGCTGTCTCACTCTGTATTGATCTTGCTTTCTCTCTCTCCTCTCTCAGCCTCTCATGAGTCAGAGTTGCGCGCTGACCAGTTTGGTCGCCATGCGGTCCGGAACTTCGCTCTGAGTCACTTCCTGAAGAGGCGGAGAGAATGGGAGGAGCTGCAGAGCGTCCAATCCAAGAAGAGGAAGATGTTCGATGACATTCTGGGGTGACCCGACGAGCGACGCGGTCAACAACAAACGAATCATTTAAAAAAACAGCATCTCTTCTTTACCGCATATCAATAATAATAATAATACAAATATTCGCAAATGTGTCTCTACACCAATGCGCCTCTGTGCTGCCTGTGTGTTAAAACGACAAATAAATGCATCAATTGTAAAGAAAAATGTTTGAAAAATAAAATGTTCATTGTTTTTATAATAATGAACCCGAACATTTTGTTGAAAGACGATAAAAAAGGCACAGCTTTATTTCTAGTAATTCAGCTTCAGTTTAAAGGAGCGCTGACCATCTTTAAAAATCCATTCTCTCATCTCTTATTCGCTTTATTAACATGATCGCTGGCCCCTCTCTTTAAAGGAGTGCTGACCATCTTTAAAATCCATGTGCTGAAATGCTCACAGGGAAGCATTGTAAAGCACAGAGAGGTCTGGTAAAGCATAGGGAAGCATTGTAAAGCACAGAGAGGTCTGGTAAAGCATAGGGAAGCATTGTAAAGCACAGAGAGGTCTGGTAAAGCATAGGGAAGCATTGTAAAGCACAGAGAGGTCTGGTAAAGCATAGGGAAGCATTGTAAAGCACAGAGAGGTCTGGTAAAGCATAGGGAAGCATTGTAAAGCACAGAGAGGTCTGGTAAAGCACAGGGAAGCATTGTAAAGCACAGAGAGGTCTGGTAAAGCATAGGGAAGCATTGTAAAGCACAGAGAGGTGTGGTAAAGCAGATTAATAAACATGGTAACCTGTGGTAAATGCACAGTATAATCTTAAGAAAAAAACAGGTGGAAAACTGCAGATACATGGTGAACTTTTATTAGAGCGATGGCAATAACAGGCTCTTATTTCTGGGCCAGGTCTTATTCAGGATTCAAAGGTTCCCATTGGCTGCGGAGCAGAGTTCCACGATCTTTGCGTTGATGTCGCGATTGGTCCAGTCCTGCCTGATGTCATCAAGGTGGCAGTCGAAATCGACCAATTGGTCGTAGGCTTTGGCGCTGGAGAGGGCGTCGGCTACGCGCTTCGTCTCCTCCCACCTCCTCCACATGACCCTGCGCGGACAAGAGAGCGACCTGTTATTCTAATGATTGAGTCACTCAGCAGACGCTTTTATCCAGAGCGACTCGCAGAGACTAGGGGGGTGAACTCTGCATCATGAACAACCGCTGCTGTTGCTGCAGAGTCTCTTCCAATAGGACCTTGTTTGTTTTGCATCTCGTCCGAAGGACGGAGCACAAGGAGGTGAAGCGACTCGCTCAGGGTCTCACACACACATACGGAATCGGAGGCTCTGCCGGGATTTGAAGCTCCTGGTATCAAGACCCCCCCTTTTCTCTATCCGCTGGATTAGTTGAAACGTTTGTCGTCGAATTTACACTGAGAGTGTTTTTAATTGCTAAAAAGAACTCGACTTGGTTAGAATCGCATGTCGCTTCGTAGTTTACCATGAACGAAAAACTTGGAAAAAGGTGACATTTCTGAATCTAATATGAAATACTCACTGGAGCACTGCTGTAGCTTCCGGTAGACTTTCTCTTTGCAACAGCATTTTGTCTTTTCTTTGGTTGCATGATGTTAAATAAATAAAATAAAAAAACGATGCCTCAATCCTGAAATTCCAGGTGAGGCAAAACTTTTGGCGAGAGTTGTAGATCACGTACTATTATACACACACACACACACTGCTTCACACTCACAGGTTTTTGTCTTTTAAGATCCATTTTGAATCCTTTTTCTCGTACAGGATGACTGGGGGAGTCCCATAATGAAGAGACACTTTGGAATTCTCCACCTGAAATCAAATGAATAATTAATTAATAAGAAGTATTAATAATAACAACAATAATATTAATAATAACAATAACAACAATAATATTAATAACAATAATATTAATAATAATCACACTTCTTCAGTAATTCCAATGCTAGCATGTCTGAGGCGTGTTGTTAATGATCATGCTGATATGATGAAGTGACAGTAATGTGCTCACCATTACTAGAACTGCATTGCTAAATTGTTCTGCGATCTTATCCCCGATCTTCAAAGCCACTGTACTTGGACTAAAGAAAAAAACATTTGTTTAGAATTTATCTGTACTGGTGTTAGTGGTTAGAGCTGAGGAAAGACTGGGAGGGAGGGAGAGAGGGAGGCTGGCTGGCTCTAGTGGTTAGAGCTGAGGAAGGAGGGAGGGAGGGAGGCTGGCTCTAGTGGTTAGAGCCGAGAAGGAAATGGGAGGAAGATTAAAATTCTTAGTGTCTTAGTTTAATTACAGTGCTACCTGTTATCTGTCAAACTGGCGTTTGCATGATAGTATCCCACAATCCTCTGCTGTTTCCGGGAACACCAAATGTCAATCTAAACATAAAAAAAAACAAAAAAAAAACACACATTACACTTTTGTTCTTTTATCAAATCAGCTGCTGACAACCAAACGAGAAAGATGGGCCGAATCGCCGCCTCTCGTTTGTAAACTTTCTTAAAACAGCATTAGAATTGGAATCGCAGTTTCAGCCAACAATTCTGCTGGATTCATCCCGCCTGTTAGGTATTTCACCTTAACCCTTCGCGGTCCTGTGCCGGACCAGGTCTGACATTACAATGTCCCCTTTCCAGTCCGATGTCTGGACCCTGTCCCACATCATCAAAAAGACGTCAAGCCCGGGTCTCTAGTCGTTTTTTCTCCAGAAAAAGCAGAGAAAACCTTTCAACGGCCGAGTGAGACGGATCTCATAGCCCTGTACGCTACAGAGATAACACAGACATAACAAAGGAGAGAGCTGCTTCTGCACCCAGCGCTCAGAACATCACAGACACCTGCAGAGCTTTTTGAGATGTTACACTAATAAAATAATGACTCGGATCACATTATTGAGGAGTTTGGTGATAAAACGAGTGATCAGGAGAGGATTTATCAGTGTGCGCGTCTATAAAGAGGGATGTGAAAAACACAGCCAACAAGGGGTGGGGCTTGGCTGGAGATGCAGTACTGAGTGTCCTGTTGATATGCAGGGACTTTTAAACCTGTTTTACTCTGAGTAAACGGACTGCTGAGGGTTAAGGGTTTAGTGAATTCGGAGCACAGCTGGAATGAAAACAGACACAGAAGACACAGGGGGACCCCAGGACCGGAGCTGGGAAATCCCACAGATTAATAAAAACACTGTTTAATACAATATAAAGCCCTGCAAAGCTTCCTACCTAGTTTATAATTTATACTGAAAAGCCATTTCAACAGTTACAAGGACTGAGGAGGTTATAAATCATAATTGAACCCGGGTCCGGCATACCTGCTGCAGAGCCACTTCGGTCATGGCAGACAGGGAGAGACGGGAGTGGAAGAGAGGCACGCAGTCGCTGACGCACACACAGCCCCCCCCCGGTGCAGCGGCGTCCCCTTCAGAGCACTCCGAGAGCAGCACCCCATTCACAGCGCAGTGCGGGAACCGAGAGGCGTGGAGAAGCAGCTTCACGAAGGCCAGGGCAGAGAACTCCACCTCGCACGACATCGCCACTGCGAGAGAGAGAGAGAGAGAGAGAGAGAGAGAGAGAGAGAGAGAGAAACACATCAAATATCAAACCTGAACTCAAACTGCACCTCGCAGTCACAGAGAGACCCCTGTTCTAAATTGTTTAATTGAACTAATTAACAATGCCCAATCACACTATGATTTAGTTCATGATCTCACTGTAGCTACTGAAGAAAACCTTCAGTGGAATAACAATGACCCTGCAGGACCAGGACTTGACACCCCTGCACTAAACGAGACTAAAGAAACTGAGAGAAACTGGGAGGGAGGCTGGCTCTAGTGGTTAGAGCTGAGAAGGGACTGGGAGGGAGGCTGGCTCTAGTGGGTAGAGCTGAGCAGGGACTGGGAGGGAGGCTGGCTCTAGTGGTTAGAGCTGAGAAGGGACTGGGAGGGAGGGAGGGAGGGAGGGAGGCTCTAGTGGGTAGAGCTGAGGAGGGACTGGGAGGGAGGGAGGCTCTAGTGGGTAGAGCTGAGGAGGGACTGGGAGGGAGGCTGGCTCTAGTGGTTAGAGCTGAGAAGGGACTGGGAGGGAGGGAGGCTGGCTCTAGTGGATAGAGTGGGCTTAGTGCTTAGCAGGGAGACTGACTGGGAGGGAGGGAGGCTGGCTCTAGTGGTTAGAGCTGAGAAGGGACTGGGAGGGAGGCTGGCTCTAGTGGTTAGAGCTGAGGAGGGACTGGGAGGGAGGGAGGCTGGCTCTAGTGGTTAGAGCTGAGGGAGGGACTGGGAGGGAGGCTGGCTCTAGTGGTTAGAGCTGAGGCTGGCTCTAGGGACTGGGAGGGAGGGAGGGAGGCTGGCTCTAGTGGGTAGAGCTGAGAAGGGGGGAGGGAGGGAGGGAGGCTGGCTCTAGTGGTTAGAGCTGAGGAGGGACTGGGAGGGAGGCTGGCTCTGGTGGGTAGAGCTGAGAAGGGACTGGGAGGGAGGGAGGCTGGCTCTAGTGGTTAGAGCTGAGCAGGGACTGGGAGGGAGGCTGGCTCTAGTGGTTAGAGCTGAGGAGGGACTGGGAGGGAGGGAGGCTGGCTCTAGTGGTTAGAGCTGAGGAGGGACTGGGAGGGAGGGAGGCTGGTCTAGTGGTTAGAGCTGAGGGACTGGGAGGGAGGGAGGCTGGCTCTAGTGGTTAGAGCTGAGGAGGGACTGGGAGGGAGGGAGGCTGGTTCTAGTGGTTAGAGCTGAGCAGGGAGGGAGGCTTTAGTGGTTAGAGCTGAGCAGGGACTGGGAGGGACTGGGAGGGTCTGGGAGGGACTGGGAGGGAGGGTGGCTCTAGTGGTTAGAGCTGAGCAGGGACTGGGAGGGACTGGGAGGGAGGCTGGCTCTAGTGGTTAGAGCTGAGACTCTCGACTCGTCACTGACCCTCCGCACCCCTCCCCAGGCTCCCTCCGACGACCATAGATCTCGACTCGTCACTGACCTCCTGATGACCTGCCTCCGACCGAGATCACCAAATCTGCGACTCGTCCCTGACCCTCCCAGACCTGCTGAGGCTGGCTCTAGTGGTTAGAGCTGAGCAGGGACTGGGCGGGGGACTGGGAGGGAGGGGCCAGAGCTGACCATGGGGAGTCCGGGTGGAGATCACCAATCTCGAGGAGCTGAGCAGGGACTGGGAGGGACTGGGAGGGACTGGGAGGGAGGGAGGCTCTAGTATTGTAGGAATAGCCGAACCGCACCGCTCTGCGTGTGTTTACCCGCGGGCAGTACGTGTATGATATTATCTGATGGATATTACCTTGCTTCGCTGGCTTTCTCCACCTCCTTCTCTCCTCAAATTCAGCACCGCCGACCCCGGCGCAGAGTCCGCCTTTCCTACCCAGCAAGCACGGCCGTGTCTGAAACCACACCGCGCAATAAAGCAGCCGGTCCGGCTTTATTAACCAGTCGCTCCCGGTATTCTTTATTTCTGCTGGCTATTTAAAAACAAACAAACAAACAAACAAACAAACAAACAAACGGAGCTTTTAAGATGTATTTATTGCGGAGTTCGCTGTTAAACTCCCGAATGCGATTTAGCTTTGGTGTCTTTTTTAAAAAAAAAACAAAACAAACGTATTTATATTTTATTTAAGATATAACGCGTGAAATCTTTTCCCTTCCTCAGCTTAAAAAAAATAATTAATCAATCTGCCTGGCAACGACAGCGCTTGCTCCCACCTCGCTTTCTCATTGGCCCGCATCTCCCCGACCCTCTCTTTATTCATTGGCCGGCACCGAAACACGGGCTACCTGCCTCTCTTCGTTAGCAACGCTGATAGGCTTTCCTTACACTTCCCTTACCTCTTATTGGCTGCTTTCGTTGATTGTCCCCGCCTTCCCCCCCCCCCTTCCCATTCTGCCCAACGCTGATTGGGCGAGACGTGACTTTTTTTTTTTTTTTTTTTTTTAAAGGGAATGTCTAAATGACTTTTGTTTTAATCCCGTTAAAGGGATGGTGCGCCGCTTATCGGTCGGAAGATTAAAAGTCAACAAGTAATTAAAATGTCTCTGATTAGTAAAACAATAATTAGCGATTCCTAATAGACTCGTCACAGATGATTCAGTGATAGTGTGGTATTGTGTGAGCCTGGAGGGAACATCGGCGTGTTTTAAAACTCAAAACTGGCACACATTGCCAAATAATTCATAGGACTAATTAAATAATTTATAACGTATCTATCTAATCTGGGGGAGGGAAAGGGGGTGTCTGATTCTTGTATTAAATACAGGCGTGGTTTAATATTGAAGGTGACCTTTCATTGCTGTCTAATGGAACATATCAGAGCTGTAAAAAAAAAATCAATAAATCAATAAATCAATAAATCAATAAAGAATTGCCCTTTGCACTGAGCTGAGGCTTTCACTGTATCCCTGCCTTGCACTGTATGTGAATTCAAACACGTTCTTCACACTGACGTCAAGTGGCTGCGTGTCTGAATATATTCAAACAGGTGTGTGCAATAGCACTCCCTTATCTTGCAGCGGCTGCACCTGTGCTATAAATAGCTGTGTCTCTGGGCAACTGTTTTTACCTCTCAGCAGAGCTCATAACACTGATAGTAGCGTCAAACTGAACAGGCTTGTGGGGCTCTGTCTGTTTGTCTGTCTGTCTGTCTTAGACCAGGAACTAGGACTGACAGTCAGACGTCGAAATTAACTTTGCGACGAGAAAAGTCTCAACATCATTTGTTGTGTTTTGTCTCCTTTCATTCCTAAAAGAAAACAAACACAAACAGCAGGAAGGAAGGATTTTCTTAAAATCTGGGTTTCATAAGAGCTGGATATATTTTATTTAAAGTGCATAATATATACAATACAAACAATAACAATAATATTAATCATAATAAAGGAAAATCACACCAGCGTTACATTTCAAGTTTGAGACAGTTCAGTTCTACCGTACAATAAAAATAAAAATAATAATAATAACAATAGACAATTTTTGTGCCATGCGAGACCTCACAGGCACATGCTGTACTCGCACAGAGCCGTTTAACCCCCTGGACCTCTCAGAAACTACATTTCCCATCATCCTCCCGCTCGCATATGTAACCGAGATGGATTTACCAGCGAGCAAGGTAAAGAGAGGTCCAGGCGGGTACACGGGGAAGGAAGCCTTCTTGGGAGACAGCGGAATGCAATTTGAAAGTGATCAAAATGTATAAAAATAAAAACTAAAAAAAAATAAAAATAAAAATAAAAAGATCACATTTTAAAACTAGAGATAGAACAGAAGATTAGCTAGGTTGTCTTCCACGTTACTGTAGCTGTTATGACAAACTCCCTTCTATTGCAGATCGATGCGTTTAATACACAGAAACATCAATGCATGGAGATCTAGTTCAATTGTCGCACATTACGAGTGACAGTACTCATTATTATAGCCTGTCCTGCATAGGGATAGAACAGCTCCCAACTGTCACACATTACGAGTGACAGTCCTCATTACTGTAGCTGTGCACCTCTACATAAGGAATTGACAGCTCCCAAGTGCCACACACTGTGAGTGACCATTACTGAATACAGCTCCCCCACGCACACACAGACTAACACACACACACACACACACACACACCACACACACACACACAGTCAGCGATGGTGTGTTTTCCAAAGGTGTTTGCTCAGAGTCCGTGAGTGGCCCGCTAGTCCGCCATCCAGACCCCCCCCCCCACCCACCCCACACCTTCTCTAATTAGCCAATCAGGCCCGGCTGACTGACAAGCCTCGCAACAGTGTTTGGGGACGAAGTGCAAGCCCATTGTAAACGGGACGGGAGAGGGAGCAGTCTGACCGGACGGCCGAGGAAAAAGCCACGGTGCCCCGCTGAATCGATCCCACAAATGCATTCGCCTTTCTGGGACCGTCTGCCTATTTATCCCCAATTAAACGCCATCCAGGTGAGTCTCTAATTGATCCAGGTTTTTCGGATTTCGGTCGACTGGCCCATGCCGGCCTACCTTTTTAGGTTTCGCCAGTTTCTGGCGACTTAGCTTAAGCCTGGGTGTTTATTTGAGTCCTGACCGGATCGCACTAGTCAAAAAACCACGGTGACCGCTGAATCGCTTCAAATGCAATCGAGGGTCTAAGCCCTATTGGCCGTACACTTATAACTACGGTGGTTAAGTTCTCGTAAATCCAGTGTGTCCGCAGGCACCGGCCAGAAACCGGTCAAATGGCTTGTAGTGAACCCCGAATGCGTCTACCCCCCCCCCCGGAGACAGAGAAGAAAAGAAAAAGACTCAGGAAATGAAAGTAAGCGACCAAACCAGCCAGCGCAAACTCAGGCAAAATCTGCGTGTCAATTTTCCCAGTCAAGCGAATCAGAAGCAAAGAGAGGGTGCTCCCAGATTGGGATTGGCTGATTAGAAGATTCCACAGACGTCAAGGGCAGTTTCTCACACAGGCGATTCGCTGGCCAGGTCTTTGCCAAGGATTCACGGAACGACATCACTTCCTCCAGCTGCTGGCGGGCCCACGGCAGCTCCACCTACAGGAAGTGACATCACAACACATTTTAAACAACACTGAATGTAATTTAATGCAGACAGACAGACAGCGGCACTGCAGTGGGTCTGTATTACACTACAATGGTAGCACAAGTATAGGGCAGCTGCAATGGGGCGAGGCTGGTAGAATGGGACCACAGTGTGCTGACTATACCCTCAATGATCTTCAATGGCAATGCAGACAGACAGTGGCACTGCAGTGGGTCTGTATTTCACTACAATGGTAGCACAAGTATAGGGCAGCTGCAATGGGGTGAGGCTGGTAGAATGGGACCACAGTGTGCTCACTATACCCTCAATGATCTTCAATGGCAATGCAGACAGACAGTGGCACTGCAATGGGTCTGTATTACACTACAATGGTAGCACAAGTATAGGGCAGCTGCAATGGGGTGAGGCTGGTAGAATGGGACCACAGTGTGCTCACTATACCCTCAATGATCTTCAATGTCAATGCAGACAGAGACACTTGCATTGCTCTCTCACTCACCTAGCTTGCAGGACTGGACATGACACTACTGTTGATGAGTTGTCAGTCCACAGGTTCTTTGCGGGGATTACTAGCAACAGGGGTCACCCTGAAAGGAGGAGGCTTTGTGTCCCAGTGAAACCGTCAGCTCTGTAACCGACGGGTGAGTGACCATTCACTCATGTTTGGCGTCGAAGATACACCGTCAGCTCTGTAACAGAATAATGAGTGACCATTCACTCAACACAGCTCCCAACCGTCACACATTATCAGTGACCATTCACTTAACACAGCTCCCAACTGTCACACATTATCAGTGACCATTCACTCAACACAGCTGCCAACTGTCACACATTATCAGTGACCATTCACTCAACACAGCTCCCAACCGTCACACATTATCAGTGACCATTCACTCAACACAGCTCCCAACCGTCACACATTATCAGTGACCATTCACTCAACACAGCTCCCAACCGTCACACATTATCAGTGACCATTCACTCAACACAGCTCCCAACCGTCACACATTATCAGTGACCATTCACTCCACAGAGCTGCCAACTGTCACACATTATCAGTGACCATTCACTCCACACAGCTGCCAACTGTCACACATTATCAGTGACCATTCACTCAACACAGCTCCCAACCGTCACACATTATCAGTGACCATTCACTCAACACAGCTCCCAACCGTCACACATTATCAGTGACCATTCACTCAACACAGCTGCCAACCGTCACACATTATCAGTGACCATTCACTCAACAGAGCTGCCAACTGTCACACATTATCAGTGACCATTCACTCAACACAGCTCCCAACCGTCACACATTATCAGTGACCATTCACTCAACACAGCTCCCAACCGTCACACATTATCAGTGACCATTCACTCAACACAGCTCCCAACCGTCACACATTATCAGTGACATCATCAACACAGCTCCCAACCGTCACACATTATCAGTGACCATTCACTCAACACAGCTCCCAACCGTCACACATTATCAGTGACAGCCTGTAGAAACGATTAACCCTTCGCTCACCGACTCACCCTGGCTGAAGCGCTTCTTGTCGAACAGCTGCACCAGCTCCTCTTGCCGGTCCAGTTTGTTTGGCCGGTCGTGGTGGGGCGCCCCGGGGCCACTCCAGAAGACCCTGCCCTGACACAGCCTGTGAATAAAGAGGCCGCTGGGGGTGCAGGCCAGCATGACCCCCCTCTCCAGGAAAGGCAGGAGGCTGGCGAGAGCCTGGCTCTGAGCGGGGTTAGACAGGCTGTCGGCTGGGGGCAGCCACACCCTCTCCATGGATGAGGGGGGGCAGGAGAGGGGGCACCCGGGGGGCCGGGACGAGATCTTCACATCTTTACCCATGATCTGCCGCTGGGACACCTCCAGACCCGCGTAGAATATGGTGATCAGCATTGAGGGGAGAGCTGAGAGAGGAGAGAGAGGGGGAGAGGGAGAGGAGAGGGGGGAGGAGAGAGAGCAGAGAGGAGAGAGAGAGAGGAGATGAGAGGGGATAGGAGAGGGGAGAGATGTTCAGTACAATTCCCAACTGTCACATATTTCGAGTGATCATTAGTTAATGATCTTAAGTGAAGATTAGTAAATACTACCTCCCTCACCTGTGCTGGGGGGGGTTGTCTCAATGGTGAAGTTCAGCTGAATCTCATTGAGTGCTGAGGAGCGAAACAGAGAGAGAGAGAGAGAGAGTCAGAGAGAGAGAGAGAGAGAGAGAGAGAGAGATAGAGAGAGGAGAGAGACACAGAGAGAGACACACAGAAGACACACACAGCACAACACACACACACCACACACACAGGGGTATGAACTCACGCGAGTGCTGCTGTGTTTTGTAGGGCGCTGCTACAGATTGGCTCGTCTGCTTCTCAAAGTTGCTGTCACCCATGACTGACTCCACCTGCTGGAGGGAGGGGGAAATATTACGTGCTAGTGGTGAAATTAATACTGTGGTACACACACTGACACACACACACTGACACACACACACTGTGACGATGTTGTTGTGATGGTTGTGTCACACTGACACACACACTGACACACACACACACACACACACACTGACACACACACCACACGACACTGACACACACACACACACACACACACTGACACACACACACACTGACACACACACTGACACACACACACTGACACACACACACTGATACACACACACACTGACACACACACACTGACACACACACACTGATAGACACACACAGTCTTCTTTACCAGTATAACAGGCTGCACCACGACTGCAGGACTCTCAGTTTTCTTCTCCTCTTCTCCTCCTCCCCCCCTCTTCCTCCTCCTCCTCTCCTCCTCCTCCACCTCCTCCTCCTCCTCCTCCTCCTCCTCCCATCCACTCTGCGGCTCGCTCTTCACTCTCCTCCTCTTCATCCCCCTCTCTCCCGAATCCCGGGGCCCTGTATACATGAAAATAAAAAAAACATTTAAAACAGCCTGCTGGTAACCGTGACGACACACAAACGTCACGAAGGCTCCCAGTGGCCGCACAGCCCAATGACAGGTCGAGTTTACTAAAGACGCTGGCTGATCTAGCCTGTGTTGCACGTGTCTATGGCAGCGCAGCTCCTGAACTCAGTCAAAGCAACACAGACTGAGCAAAAACAATGTAATACAGCCCAGCCCAGCGCATTGCAGTTAAAGAACTACAGCTCCCAGCATCCCTCACCATTGCCTCGGGTGCAGAGGCATGCTGGGAGCTGTAGTCCTAGCCAGGGCTGGACCGATTCACAATGCAATGACTACGGCAGCGCAGCTAGAACTGAAGAGCAGCTCCTGGACTTGCAGTCAAAGCCACGCAGACCGATGAATAAAATATAAAGCACAGCGATCGAGTCGCTGCATGAAGAGAAGCGCTCAGATTGGTTGCAGATCTCTCTGGAAGATAAATGGGGCAGTAAAGCTGCATTCTGCGGTCTGTTCTTGATTTTGACGCCTGAGTTTCCGTGTGTGTGTGTGTGTTTTTTTTTTCTTTCGATATCGTATTTGTGTCTCTACACCAACGCGCCTGTGCATTAAAACGACAAATAAATGCACCGAATAAATGCATGAACTGTTTTAACACTAGAACCGCCATATTTATGAACATCGTACAGCGAGTTTACATTGTAAATTAAGCACATATACATGAAAAACTGTCATAAAATAAATTTCGCGCAATAATTTTCTGTGTACGCAGGTGTAGTGATCCTTATGCAGGCACAGAATTACAAAACACAAATAACTAGTTATCAAAACGATAGCATAAAACCAAAATATAACGTTTAGCATCATTCCCGGTGGTCGCTGATTTGTGCAGAGAGCAATTTTTTTTTTACACCTGTAACTAGTGTAGCTATATCACACTGCATCGTGATATATAACAAATATTTAATAACACTGAAGAACAAACATTGTACACATAATTCTCTCTCTCTCCCCCCCCTCTCTCTCTCCTCTCTCTCTCTCCCCCTCCCTCTCTCTCTCTCTCTCCTCTCTCCGTCCTCTCTCCCCTCCCCTCCCTCCCCCACTCTCTCTCTCTTCCCCCTCTCTCTCTCTCTCTCTCTCTCCCTCTCTCTCTCTCTCTCCCCTCTCTCTCTCTCTCCCCCCCCGCTCCCCCCTCTCCCGGAGTTCCCCCTCCATATTTCTCCGCGAGGGGGGACGAGAAGCGATATATAATAATAATCTTTTATATATTTAATAATAATCTTTACCGTGCGCTGGCGTTTTGCTTTGCTCTGATACCGGCACTATCCGGTACACCTTGTACGGTTCGGAGATGTCCAGCTGGGACCGTCCCGGGACCTCCTCGAATTCAGAGCTCTTGTTCAGGGCGCAGCGCAGTCGAGTTTTCCACGTGGCGGGCTGTTCCATCTCCCCAGGCTTCAGCTTCCCCTTGTACACTGCCCAGGCCTGCCAACGAAGGGTTAAAACACGCCTGAGCACAGAGACCAACCCACACTGAAATGAACACAGCTCCCAACCGTCACACATTATCAGTGACCATTCACTCAACACAGCTCCCAACCGTCACACATTATCAGTGACCATTCACTCAACACAGCTCCCAACCGTCACACATTATCAGTGACCATTCACTCAACACAGCTCCCAACCGTCACACATTATCAGTGACCATTCACTCAACACAGCTCCCAACCGTCACACATTATCAGTGACCATTCACTCAACACAGCTCCCAACCGTCACACATTATCAGTGACCATTCACTCCACACAGCTCCCAACCGTCACACATTATCAGTGACCATTCACTCAACACAGCTCCCAACCGTCACACATTATCAGTGACCATTCACTCAACACAGCTCCCAACCGTCACACATTATCAGTGACCATTCACTCAACACAGCTCCCAACCGTCACACATTATCAGTGACCATTCACTCAACACAGCTCCCAACCGTCACACATTATCAGTGACCATTCACTCAACACAGCTCCCAACCGTCACACATTATCAGTGACATCACTGTCTCACCCTGAAGATGGCCGCGTCCTCGTCGGATCTGAAGTCCTGTTTTCCCGCGTGTTTCCAGGGGATTCTGAACATGGTTTTGTTCGGGTCGTCCCAGACCAGCCCGGCGTACTTCTCGCTGCTCACCTGATCCACAATCCACTGCTTCAGCTTGCGAGTGGAACGGATTCGCCTTGTTGCCATGGCCAAACACACACACACACACACACACACACACACACACACACACACACGCACACACACGCACACACACGCGAGATTGAGAGATGTGAGTAGGGGGGGGAGGTGGAGATGTAATAGGCAGCTGCCAACCGTCACACATTGACTCAACACAGTTTCCATATGTCACACACAGAGATGGAGAGAGGGAGATAAAGACAGGGAGAGATAGAGACCTCATTCTATACAGTCACTGTGGGCAACTGAAGCTAACCGCACAATGAAGCTAATAATAATAATAATAATAATAATAACAATGGGAGGGAGGGAGAGTATGAGTCACACTGGTACAGACCCATTATTGACAATGCTATGGCAGGTGTTTTTTTTTTTAGGGTGTTCTGCATATTCTTAAGTGGGGCAAATGTTATAGTCCAGGCGATATTTACAAACCAAACTCAAAAAGCGCTGACAGTAAGACTTATTTGAACTGTGTACTGGAATTAAAAGAGAGAGGGAGGGGGAAGGGAGAGAGAGAGAGAGGGAGGGAGAGAGAGAGGAGAGAGAGAGAGAGAGAGGAGAGAGAGAGAGAGGGAGAGGAGAGAGAGAGGAGAGAGGCGAGAGACGAGTGGGAGAGAGAGAGGATACTCCGAGGGGAGAGGAGACAGGAAGGGAGGATGGGATAGAGGTCCATCTGAACCTACACCTCTCTCTCTGAGCCTCTCCCAGCACTCCCCCACCCTTCCCCCATACCTGGAGATTTCACCATTAAAAGTTTTTATGACAGTCCTCTCAATAACTCCGTCGATCACGATCCAGTCCTGCTTTCACTAGGAGTTTAATAATCAGACTCCCGCTGCACAGCAGTGTGATCCAGTCCTGCTTTCACTAGGAGTTTAATAATCAGACTCCCGCTGCACAGCAGTGTGATCCAGTCCTGCTTTCACTAGGAGTTTAATAATCAGACTCCCGCTGCACAGCAGTGTGATCCAGTCCTGCTTTCACTAGGAGTTTAATAATCAGACTCCCGCTGCACAGCAGTGTGATCCAGTCCTGCTTTCACTAGGAGTTTAATAATCAGACACACCTGAGATTGTCAGCTAGACACACTGGGGGCTGATCAAGCTGGCAGTGAAACCTGGACTGGATCACACTGCTGTGGAATAAAATTATTTCACCCCAGCTCCATTCAATAGCGTCTGGCACAGAGAATAAAGGACACGAGTTAAAACGATCACATCCTGTTTTTGTCAGTCCCTCAGAAGGGTTACAGCAGGGCTTCTCAACCCGGGTCCCGGGACCCCTCTGCTGTGGCTGCTGGTTTCCATTCAAACCGACTCTCAATCACTGAACCAGACCCTCCATTGAACTGGTCATCTGCTTAATTAGACCTTTCCACTTGTTTTCAGCTCTTGAACAGTTTGCATATTTCAAGTTAGCTGTAACATTTGACAAATAACTTGAACTGCAGCTGTCAAAAGGTCTTCAGTTCAGTGGAGGGTCTGGTTCAGAGATTGAGAGTCTGTTTGAATGGAAAGCAGCAGCCACAGCAGCGGGGTCCCGGGACCAGGGTTGAGAAGCGCTGGGTTAGCAGGAAATAGATCGATAGATATGGATACGAGAAAAGGGCAGACAGACAGACAGAAAGACACACAGACACACAGACAAACACTGCGATAACTTTACATACAAAGTTCTGAAGTTCCGCATACATTAAATTAAACGCCGATATGCAAACACACATAAGAACATAAAATCAATTAAAAAAAAGAATACATTGATATATGAACTCACATATAATATGCAGAGCATTACAATACAAACGTACGCATAATATATATATATATATATATATATATATATATATATATATATAATATATATATAATATATATATATATAATAAATTCATCGTTAATTCAGCTTACCTTAAGTGTAACGAAGCAAAATCCAATTCTTACTTTTTTTTTATCGGTGTGTAACTTCTCCACATTTTGTTTGTCATAGGACCAAACAGTATAATAATACCGTATAATACTAATATAAGATAATAAAATAAATAATAATATATAATATTACCCGGAATCACGGTATCTTGGGCCTTGCACATAGAAATTAAACCATTTACAATCTCAAAACATGTAGCAAAACAAAAAAAAAAAACAAATTAATGTAAAAATGAATTCACAAGATAAGTAAAAGCACGTATTTATTTTTATAATACGCCAGAAACGAAACTAAGCGGGTTTTGCTTTCCTTCCCAATAACGCCCCAGCGCCCTGCTTTCGCTATCGCGCCGCGCTATCTGTACAGTCGCGCTGTCTTTATGGCGCTGCGTGTCTCTCTGTCCAGGGACGCTCCTTTTCCCAGAAATCACATGACCTCCGCAGAAGAGCCTGCCCCGCTGTCTCTCTGATCCTGACTAGTGCACGGCGCGACGGCGGCCCCCTCTCCTCGGGGGGGGAGGGGGGGGGGGGGGGGGGGGGGGGGGGGGGGGGGGAGCAGGGAGAGGAGAGGGGGAGGGAGAGGGGGGGGGAGAGAGAGGAGGAGGGAGAGGGGGGGGGGGAGAGGAAAGATGAGAGGGAGGTGAGGGGAGAGAGAGGGAAGAAAGGATCTCGGGAGAGAGGGGAGAGGCTAGAGGAGAGAGGGGGGGGGAGAGGGGAGGGGGGGGGAGGGAGGGGGGAGAGAGGAGAGGAGAGAGAGAGAGAGAGGGGAGAGAGGAGAGGAGGGGAGGAGAGAGGGGGAGAGAGGACAGGAAGAGCGGGGATGGGGGAGGGGGAGGGAGAGAGAGGGGAGACGACTTACACCCTGGGGAGAGAATCTCACCCCTGGAGAAAGGGGGAGCAGGGGACGGGAGGGGATCCCCTCAACCCCCTCCTCTCTTACCCCCTCTCCCACTCACCAGAGGAGGGAGGAGGGAGAGGGGAGGGGAGGAGAGAAGGGACGAGGGGAGCTGTAGATAGGGGACCTCTTCCTCCACCCCTTTTACTTTCTCGAAGGAGGGGGAGGGGATTCGGGGGAGAGAGGGGGGAGTCTCGGCGAGGCAGGGAGGGAGAGTGGGGAGGAGAGAGGAGGGGGAGAGGGGGGGTTCTCAATAGTTCAATACAGCAAAACATGATTAGAACTTTTTTTCGACTTTTGTGACATTTGTTAGTTTTAGAGTTTTTGTTTGTTTTGTTTTGTTTGTTTGTTATTAGCCTGCTTTTTTGATGTTATAAATGACGTTATAGAAATACCCAATGAAGAAAAGTAATCGATGAACTGAAAACCCCACTTCCTAATTAGCTAGTAGTGAGTTTTCAGTGTATCAAACGCACACGTAAAGTATAGAATTTATAATGAAATCAATTTGACACAGTATCATAGATATTGTGTATTATACATTAATATATAGACTCTCTCTGGCAGTATCATAGATATTGTGTATTATATATTAATATATAGACTCTCTCTAGCAGTATCATAGATATTGTGTATTATATATTAATATATAGACTCTCTCTGGCAGTATCATAGATATTGTGTATTATATATTAATATATAGACTCTCTCTGGCAGTATCAGAGATATTGTGTATTATATATTAATATATAGACTCTCTCTGGCAGTATCATAGATATTGTATATTATATATTAATATATAGACTCTCTCTGGCAGTATCGTAGATGTTGTGGATTATAATTTAGAGGCTCAATGGGTCTCAACTGAATTCTTAAAGGAGAGAAGAGAAAGTCTGAGCCAATCAGAAACCTGGAACAGATGCCATCAATCCCACAATGAAGTGTGTGTTTGTACCGACGCACTTTGACCTTTACTGAAGCCAGCTGGAATCCTGAAAGCAGAACTCGCTTTATTGGCATCACGAGGACGGTAACGTGACCCAAGTTTAGCAGATTTTCGAAATCCTATTTCCTGTTCTTCAACAGTTGTGTAAATTTACATTTCCGTCATAAAAAAAAGTTAACTTCTTCCTGCAGGGAATAAGACTCCTATTGCAAAGCAGATTCACCCATTCCAGGTTTTACTACCAGCGTGATCAGAACCCAGTGCGTTTGCAACCTCACCCTCTATATCGAATGAACTCCCTCAGCTTCATAGAGTCCAGTGAAAGCTGCTGAATAATGTTCCCTTGTTAACATATTGAATTGCACCCCCTCTATATAGAATGAACTCCCTCAGCTTCATAGAGTCCAATGAAAGCTGCTGAATAATGTTCCCTTGTTAACATATTGAATTGCACCCCCTCTATATAGAATGAACTCCCTCAGCTTCATAGAGTCCAGTGAAAGCTGCTGAATAATGTTCCCTTGTTAACATATTGAATTGCACCCCCTCTATATAGAATGAACTCCCTCAGCTTCATAGAGTCCAGTGAAAGCTGCTGAATAATGTTCCCTTGTTAACATATTGAATTGCACCCCCTCTATATAGAATGAACTCCCTCAGCTTCATAGAGTCCAGTGAAAGCTGCTGAATAATGTTCCCTTGTTATCATATTGAATTGCACCCCCTCTATATAGAATGAAAGCTTCATAGAGTCCAGTGAAAGCTGCTGAATAATGTTCCCTTGTTAACATATTGAATTGCACCCCCTCTATATAGAATGAACTCCCTCAGCTTCATAGAGTCCAGTGAAAGCTGCTGAATAATGTTCCCTTGTTAACATATTGAATTGCACCCCCTCTATATAGAATGAACTCCCTCAGCTTCATAGAGTCCAGTGAAAGCTGCTGAATAATGTTCCCTTGTTAACATATTGAATTGCACCCCCTATTGACGCTGGCTATAGATTTCAGCTGTTGAATTGCAAGCTTGAATAAAAACAATAAAGAAAAATGACAGAAAAAAAATCCAATATGCCACGTCTCTCAGGAGAGCAGCGCCTTCGTGCGATCGGCGCGCTGGAGCAGCGGGCTGTGGCTCTCCGTCTCGGGCGCTCGCAGCCAGCGATCTCAAACCCGGCGAGACGGTGGAACCAGACACACTCTGCCAATGACAGAACCGGGAGACCAAGAGTCACACCACCTGCCCGAGACGGACAGATCATTCTGCAGCGTCTTCGTGATGTCAGCTGTCAATCAGCACAGTAAAAAGTCACCCCGTCTGCTCTGAAACAGAGCTTGTCATTTTTTTCGATCACATCTAGTGAAATTTATCCAAATTGAAGTGACGTTTTTCTTTGGATGCTCAGCGTACATATTTTCAGAAATAACTTTGTTTTTTAGTGCATTATTATATTTATTTTTTGATGATTTTACACCCCGCGGTGTTAGGATTACACAGATAACAGATCAAAGCAAAAAAAAAAAATAATAATTGCAAAGACATTCGATCAAAATGTAGCGAAGCGTGAGATCAAACCTGATCTGACGAGTATCAGACAGCACTCTCAACATCTGATAATGAAGAAGATGCTGGGAAAGTTTCAATTCACAACTCGGACGAGTGCTTCTCTAGTTGTACACAGGACAGGCTGAAAGTAAGGCATGCAAGCTGAGAAATTTCTTTAACCCAGTGTGTGTTTTAAAAAAGATGTTGTGACACATGTCTTTCAAAACTCCACAGCCTCTCCGCTGGAATCAGGTGTGAGGCTAGCTGGAGCGGATCGGGGGGGCTGATTCACCGCTCAGAGTGACTTCAGAAACAGCTGCTTGGGTTTGTGACGATCGCAGCTTTTTCTCAGACTCTACGGAGAACAGCGACCCACACAAACCCAAGCAGCTGTTTCTGAATTCACTCTGAGCGGTGAATCAGCCCCCCCGATACGCTCCAGCGAGCCTCACGCCTGATTGTCAGCCCCCTGATTTCAGTGTAATAATTGTGCTGCTGTATTATTTATTATCGAGTCTGCTCTACTTGGGTCTCTCTCTCTTTCTACCAGTGCTGCACTGTTCAGATCTGCCTGTGAAACTAAAACTAATCTAAACTCAGCCTATCCCCACTAGTCTGGTAAATCGCTTTCAAGCAGCGCTGAAACATGTCTGTTATTTTTTTGCAGATTATTTTTGACGAGGAACTTTATCTCCCAGAGGAATGGTGTCCACCAATTTCTGTCAAAAGAAGAGAGAAACACAAAGGTGAAATTACTGATCACTTCAACCCCCTAGTTTACAGTAGAGTGTACCAAAATAACACAGTGAAAGCACTGGACAGCACTGAGAGGTCTGGTAAAGCACAGGGAAGCATTGTACAGCACAGAGAGGTCTGGTAAAGCATAGGGAAGCATTGTACAGCACAGAGAGGTCTGGTAAAGCATAGGGAAGCATTGTAAAGCACAGAGAGGTCTGGTAAAGCATAGGGAAGCATTGTAAAGCACCGAGAGGTCTGGTAAAGCATAGGGAAGCATTGTAAAGCACCGAGAGGTCTGGTAAAGCATAGGGAAGCATTGTAAAGCACAGAGAGGTCTGGTAAAGCATAGGGAAGCATTGTAAAGCACAGAGAGGTCTGGTAAAGCATAGGGAAGCATTGTAAAGCACAGAGAGGTCTGGTAAAGCATAGGGAAGCATTGTAAAGCACAGAGAGGTCTGGTAAAGCACAGGGAAGCATTGTAAAGCACAGAGAGGTCTGCTAAAGCATAGGGAAGCATTAGCCATGGGGAAAACTCATAATATAGCTAGTCCTGATAAGAGGTGAGAGAATGGATTTTAAAGATGGTCAGCGCTCCTTTAAAGGGAGGGGCCAATGATCATGTTAATAAAGCTAATAAGAGGCAAGAGAATGGATTTTAAAAGAAGTCACTTTAAAAGAACTCACCTTTAGAATTCGAGCTTGGTACGGTCCATCGGCCTCCCCCTCTATTCTAGCACATTCCACTTGGGATCTCCTGCAGGCCGTCTCCAGTTCTTTGAGGTCATAGAGGGGGGCGGGGTCAAGGGAGTGGCCATTGATCAGACTGACCAGGTATTCCTTGTAGTGACTTCTGTAAGAGAGAATTTAAAGAAACACACCTGAGCTTGTTAGCTAGACACACTGGGGGATGATCAAGCTGGTAGTAAAACCTGGCCTGTATCACGCTGCTGTGCAATAGGAGTTTTATTTTCATTGTGTTCAATTCTTCCTCCAGAGGGCTAGGTTGTGCTGTGTTTTGAACTCACCCGCAGAGCCCAGCGTGACCAGCAGGGGTGTCCTTTTCACAGGGTTCGTCAACCAAGCGGTCGACCGTCTCCTTCTGCATCATTACACGACAGCTACCTGCAAAAACACAGGCGAGCGAGCCAATCAGAAACCAACCACTCAGAAACCAACCAACCACAGACCAACCATCACAACAACCACTCAGAAACCAACCAATCAAACCAACCACTCATAAATCAACCACAAACCAACCACTCAGAAACCAACCAACCAATCACAAACCAAAAGAAAATCAAACAGCAGCCCAGCGTTTCTGCAAACGCCTTCATCAGTGTAATGTGTGTGTGTGTGAGATATCGGAAGAGTCTGTTTCTTCTCCTGTGGGTTTGTTCAGTGTAATGTTTGTGTGTGAGATATTGGAAGAGTCTGTTTCTTCTCCTGTGGGTTTGTTCAGTTGATCTCGTACCTGCTTGGGACCCTGGGGGAGGGTCAGTATTGAATGCCACATGGTTTCTCTGAAACGACAAAATAGAAAGCAATCCTGTTCAATTTGACGCTACAGTATAATCCCTTCTTCTTGGGGTCTGTGTTAGTTTACTACACTCTGAAAAGAGTCGAGTTTCATTAAAGCTACAGACAGTGTCCCCACACACGCACGCACACGCCTCATTCTTAAAGGCAGGCCTCAGTCCTGCAACATCCACGGCTCTCTAATCGTGTGTCTCGCACCGAGGGGGAATGTGGGGTTACTGTACTGTGCGTCACCCGGCTCTGACACCTTTCAATGGAATGGGTTTTATTTGTTTTTCGCAGCTGGAATAATTAGCAACCCTTCATTTATGAGTCACCAGTTTTGGCTGTTTTGCTTTAGTTGTTTGTTCACTATGACAAAACCCTTTTTCCTGCTGTCTGTGTTTGTTTACTGCACTCTGAAAAGAGATGAGTTTCATTAAAGCTGCAGACAGACAGAGCCCCACAAGCCTGTTCAGTTTGACGCTACTATCAGTGTTATGAGCTCTGCTGAGAGGTTGCCTAGAGACACAGCTATTTACAGTTGCCCAAAGACACAGCTATTTATAGCAGCCGCTGCAAGATAAGGGAGTGCTATTGCACACACCTGTTTGAATATATTCAGACACGCACACACACTCGCAGCCACTTGACGTCAGTGTGAAGAACGTGTTTGAATTCACATACAGTGCAAGGCAGGGATACAGTGAAAGCCTCAGCTCAGTGCAAAGGGCAATTCTTTATTGATTTATTTTTGCTCCATTTAGACAGCAATGAAAGGTTATCTTCAATATTAAACCACCCCTGTATTCAATACACTTTATCCTATAGACCCCAATGATAAAGCCAGGCTGTTTCTCCCTCATAGACCCCAATGTTAAAGCCAGGCTGTTTCTCATCTCATAGACCCCAATGTTAAAGCCAGGCTGTTTCTCTCCATAGCTGTTAAAGCCAGGCTTTTCTCATCTCATAGACCCCAATGTTAAAGCCAGGCTGTTTCTCATCTCATAGACCCCAATGTTAAAGCCAGGCTGTTTCTCATCCCATAGACCCCAATGTTAAAGCCAGGCTGTTCTCATCTCATAGACCCCAATGTTAAAGCCAGGCTGTTCTCATCCATAGAGCCCATAGCCACTGTTTCCCCCCAATGTTAAAGCCAGGCTGTTCTCATCCCATAGACCCCAATGTTAAAGCCAGGCTGTTCTCATCCCATAGACCCTAATGTTAAAGCCAGGCTGTTTCTCATCTCATAGACCCCAAGTTCACCCCCAAGTCTCGAATTAATACACCCTGTACAGAACTACAGAAAGAACTACAGAAAGAAAGAATTATAATGGCTCAATATTAAATGAGTCAATTAGCAGACTCTTTTATCCAGAGCGACTTGCAGAGACCAGGGGGGTGAACTCTGCATCGTCAACAACCGCTGCTGCTGCTGCAGAGTCTCTTCCAATAGGACCTCGTTTGTTTTGCGTCTCGTCCGAAGGACGGAGCACAAGGAGGTTAAGTGAACTCAGTCGGTACTGAAGCAGACTGCCCTTCAGGCCCGGGGGATAATGTTTCCCGGACGGGAGTCAGTGGCTGAGCTGGGATTTGAACCTCCTGGCATCAAGCCCCCTTTTCTCTAACCGCTGGACCAGCCAGCCTCCCTCGGATTGCAAAGACCAGGGGGAGGCGCGGCCCTCAATCCGCAGGGAGTCAGCGGGCAGGAGGGCTTGCCTCACCTGCAGCAGCTCTCTCAGTTTCTCCACATCCCAGTCGCGCAGGTAGAACAAGCAATCGCGCGGGTGATGGGCGTGGATCGTGGCCTTGAGGGTGCAGTCCGGGACTTGGCAGGGGGTCTTAGACTGGAGAGACAGAGAGGGAGAGAGAGAGAGTCAGACACACACCTGGACAGCAGACTGACAGACAGGTGACTGTACTGCATTGAAATACAACATCTAGGTGCATTGTGCAGGGTGCAGGGTGCAGGGTGTAGTGTGCAGTGCGGGACTCACATTGGCTGGGTAGAAGCGGTTGTTGCAGGGTGCAGTGTGCAGGGTGTAGTGTGCAGGGTGCAGGGTGCAGGGTGCGGGACTCACATTGGCTGGGTAGAAGCGGTTGTTGCAGGGTGCAGTGTGCAGTGTGTAGGGTGCAGGGTGCAGGGTGCGGGACTCACATTGGCTGGGTAGAAGCGGTTGTTGCAGGGTGCAGTGTGCGGGACCACACATTGGCTGGGTAGAACTGAAAAACGTGCAACCGACCCTGCCAGTTGTAACCGACAAACATCACACATCCACGCCAACAACGTCAAACGTCCCACATTGAAGTGCAAACTACAAGCGGTTTTGTGCCCTCAGTCAGTGTTTGTGCAGGGTGTCAGCGTTGTGCAGGGTTGTGCACGGGACATGGTGGGATGGGCTGGGTAGAACGCGGTTGTTAACATTCTCCCTCTTCCAGCTCTGGAAATTGGCTGGGTAGAAGCGGTTGTTGCAGTGTGCAGTGTGTAGTGTGTAGGGTGCAGGGTGCAGGGTGCAGGGTGGGACTCACATTGGCTGGGTAGAAGCGGTTGTTGCAGCCGCTGCAGAACTCGTGGTGACACTGAGTGCACTTGAAGTGCATGCAGCCCCCCTTGGAGAGAGAGTACATGAAGCGACACTTCGGACATTCTGCAAAACAGAGAGGACACAGTGACACAGGACACAGCGAGGACACTGCCACCCAGTCCTGCTTTCACTAGGAGTTTAATAATGCCCGACTAGTCGCGGCCACTCGGACGTTTTGGAAGAAAGCACAGCACACAGACAGATGACCGTAGTGATTAGTGCGACAAGTTGTCCTCAGGAGATCATAACGCAGCGGCGACCGTTATGTGTGTTGGGTGTTTGTGTTGTTCAATACAACACAATGCAACCGTTTTTAATACTAGGTGGCAAAAACATGATAAAACTAGCTCTCAAGCAAAAACCATACCACCACTACTACTACTACCAATATAATAATAATAATAATAATAAATAATAATAATAATAATAATAAATAATGTGCTTCGGCAAAACTTTAATTTATTTTGTCATGCCTCTTGAATTTGAGAGCGCCCCCTCACTCTACACAGGCACAGCGTGGTACTGCAGCTCAAAATAACAGATTAGGTAAAAGAGTGAGAGAGAGGGGGAGGGACAGCGCCCCCTCACTGCCTACAGGCGCAGGGCAGTACTGCAGACTCACTGATGCCGTTGTCTTTCAGGTACCCGGCCAGCCCCTCCTTCTGGTACTGGGGGTCGTTCTCCCTCTTCCAGCTCTGGAAATCCTCACAGCTCAAACCCTGGTGCTGGTCTTCCCACTGTGAGAGAGGAGAGGGGGAGACAGGGGAGAGGGGAGAGGAGAGGAGAGAGAGAGAGGGGAGAGGAGGAGAGGTTATTATTATGGGATGGCCAGCATTACTATGGGATGGCCAGTATTATTATGGGATGGACTCACCGGTTTCTTGCACTTGCAGCAGAAGCTCTTCCTGCACTGAACACAGGTCACCTTCAACTGGTCCCCCTCATAGATAAAACCATATGAGCACTGAGAGAGAGGGAGAGAGGGAGAGAGAGGGGAGAGAAGAGAGAAAGAGAGAGAGGAGGGAGCAAGAGAGAAAGAGGAGGGGAGACAGTGAGAGAGGGAGACAGACAGAGAGAGAGAGGGAGAAGAGAAGGCTTTAATATGCACACTGGGCCATTTCATACTGTCTTAAAAAGTCCTCAAACAGACAACTATATACAAAATGAAGCTAAACAAGAAAACATTGAGAGCTCTGGAGACGCCCCGATTCAGAGAGCTCTCAGAAGGGGGCGTGGGGGGGCTCTGAACCTACGTGAGAACACCAGAGGAACTTGGGGTCCTTCATGAGAACGATCTCCGTCAGCTTCTTGTGGAACAGCTGGTAGACATCCTCGTCCAGACACTCTCGCAGCTGCAGGGAAGAGACACCCGGGGGACAAGACTCAGCAAGAGGGACCAGGTATGTCCCAGGATGGACGTGTCTTTTTTCACTGTCTTTAAAGCAGCAAGTGGTGCGAAGTTAGAAACGCTAATCTCTCTCCCCTTGTCTGTGTGCTTCTGTCTATGTCTCTGTGTCTGTCTCTTGCTGTGTCTCTGTGAGTCTCTCTCTTACTGTGTCTCTGTGTCCAGTGTCTCTCTGTCTCAGTGTGTCCAGTGTCTCTGTGTACCTGTATGTCCAGTGTTGAGAAGTAGCTGTTGAGTTCTGCCTCGTCGCTGATGTCCGGAGCGGAGCAGCTGGGGCAAACCATGTCACTGATGTGCTTCTCCTTCACCGCGATGGTGAAGTGCTGCTGGAAACAATCTGAGCAAACCGTGCACTGACAGGACGTGAGGGAGCGCAGCTGAGAGAGGAGAGAGAGAGAGAGACACTGTGAGAAACAGAGGAGAGGAGAGAGAGAGAGCATACTGCACTGACAGGACGTGAGGGAGCGCAGCTGAGAGAGGAGAGAGAGAGAGAGAGAGACACTGTGAGAAACAGGAGAGGAGAGAGAAAGAGCATACTGCACTGACACGACGTGAGGGAGCGCAGCTGAGAGAGGAGAGAAAGACTGAGAAACAGGAGAGAGACTGACAAACAGAGGAGAGAGAGAGAGAGAAACAGAGGAGAGAGCAAACTGTGCACTGACAGGACGTGAGGGAGTGCAGCTGAGAGAGGAGAGAGGGGGTTAGATTCGGGGTACACACTGACCCTGTTCTGAGGGAGGAAGGGAGGGAGAGGGAGAGAGGGGAGGGTTAGATTTGGGGTACACACTGACCCTGTTCTGAGGGAAGTCAGCGAAACACACAGCACACTCGGTGCTCAGCATCCTCTTGATAAAGTCTCGGTCCGCAGACTCCCTCACCGCCTGCACTACGTCCTCCAGGCAGTAGGTGGAGCCGCCCTGCTCCAGCATCAGGCTCAGCACCAGCTCCGCTCGCCCCCAGCTGGCCAGCTCGTAAACTGCAAGCAAACGACGGAGTACTTTCTGAGGGGAGGGGGAGAGGAGAGAAGGGAGAGAGAGTGAGAAGGGGAGAGAAGGAAGGGGAGAGAGAGAGTGAGGAGGGGAGAGAGTGGAGGGAGGGAGAGGGAAGAAGTGGGAGGGAGAGATAAATGGTTCACTGTCTGACACCATGATATATATTCATTAACTCACCTGCACAAAGGCACACACACAGACTCACTGTCACTCACACAGTGACACACACACAGACTCACTCTCTGTCACACACACACTCTCACCTGCTTGTCGGGGTCAGTGAGCTCAGGGTCTCCCTCCCCTTCCTCACTCCACACGCGCTGGTGGAAGGGGGCCAACAGGTGGCGCTGCAGCTCCACGATGGCCTTCCCAACATCCCCCCCGCTCACCTGCAGAGCTGAGACCAGCTCCGCGTCGTCATGGAAACCCAGCGAGCGCAGGGAACGCATCTGAGCAGAAAGAGAGGAGAGAGAGATACAAATTACACACAGACACATCAGACACACACAAACACAGCAAGACATAGAAACACACAGACACACTCCCTCTCCTCCTCCTCACCTTGGCCCTCCTCTGCCTCACTGCATCCTTCACAGCTCTCTCCAGGTCTCCCCCTGCCCCCTCCCAAGCCGTGACGGCCTCCTGTCTGGAGAGGCGCGCTCCCTGCAGGTCGGAGGTCGCCAGTTCGGTCAGAGCGTCCAGAACCAGAGGCAGCTCGGAGCGCAGCCAATCACAGGGCTCCGTCGTGCCGGAGTAACGGACAGCAGCGAATACCTGCTCAGGAGAGAATCCACTGGACTCCGCCTCCTGATATGAGAGAGGGAGGAGAGAAAAGGGGAGGAGAGAGAGAGGAGAGAGAAAGAGAGGAGACAGGAGAGTCCTTATCAAGTTTCATCAAAATCAAACAAGCATTTTTCAAAATATATACAACACTCTAAAGTGATTATATATATATATATATGTGAGAGAGGGAGAGAGTGAGATAGGGAGAGAGGGAGAGATTAATAACCTACCCTGATCATTTTAACCAGCTTCAGCCCCTCTTCCCTCATCGCCTCCTGCCTGGGCCAATCAGCTTCATCCTGAGAGGAGAGGGAGGCGGCCGGCGCTGCCAGGGGTGGGCCTTTCTTCCCAGTAGGCGTGGCTCTGCTCGGTGCTCCTCCCAGTGGGAGGAGCAAGGGCTGGGGAGGCATTTCCTTGGGTTCCAGGAGTGGGCGGGGCTGCTGCGTGGCTTGGACCGGCACATCCCCTGGTGGGCGTGGCAAGGGCGGGGCAGGGGCGGGGTCAGGGTGCTGGCTCGTTCTATCACACACGTCACAGATTCTCCCAGGGTTGGTGTTTAGGAAGGTACAGTGACTGCAAATCCAGTTCGGCTAGACAGAGAGAGAGAGAGAGAGAGGAGAGAGAGGAGAGAGAGGGAGAGAGAGAGGAGAGAGAGGGAGGAGAGAGGGAGGGAGGAGAGAGGGAGAGGAGAGAGAGCGATGGAAGGAGGGAGGAGAGAGAGAGAAGAGAGAGAGAGGAGAGAGAGGGAGGGAGGGCAAGAGAGAAGAGAGGAGAGAGAGACAGAGGGAGTGAGAGGGAGAGAGGAGAGGAGAGAGAGAGGGAGCGAGAGAGGGAGAGAGAGAGAGAGAGTGAAGAGAGAGAGAAACAGAGGGAGAGAGAGAGGGAAGGAGGGCAAGAGAGAAGAGAGCGATGGAAGGAGGGAGAGCGAGAGAGAGAGAGACAGAGGGAGAGAGAGAGGAGAGAGAGGGAGGGAGAGAGGAGAGAGAAGAGGAGAGAGAGACAGAGGGAGAGTTTGGTGATAAAACGAGTGATCAGGAGAGGGTTTATCAGTGCGCACGTCTATAAAGAGGTGTGTGAAAAATACAGCGATCAAGGGGTGGGGCTTGGCTGGCTTGGCTTGGCCTGTTGATACTCAGGGCCTTTTAAACCTGTTTTACTCTGGAAATATTTTAAACAGCGCGTGTGAAAATGAATTGGACCCGACGCGCCTGACCGGCGCTGAGTAAATGGACCGCTGAGGGTCAATACCTCATGTCTGTCTACTTTACAAGCTGAATCTCAAAACGATAAAGTCTGTAAAGAGAGTAAACAGGATTTAAAAAGGATTAATTTTGGTCCCAGCGCAGTCAAATACTCAAAGGACTCCTGTATTAATAATAATAACAACAACAACATTGAAGAAAACTGGAAATGAATTACGGGTAAAAAGAAAACAGCTATATTTTACTCTTTACCTTTGTGGCTGTTTTCTCCAAGTTGGTAGTCGGGGTGAGACCAGGGTCTTGCAGTGGAAAGATGGCTGGCAGAGAGGGTCTGGCAGCCAGCCTGGGCCTCTCGCAGGCCTGGCACAGCACACTGGAACCCAGGTTCAGCATGGTGCAGGCCTGACAGCTCCACTGTTGAGCCAGGGGGCCTGAGAGAGGGAGGGAGGGAGAGAGAGAGAGAGAGAGATTCTATTTCTAGTAATTACCCAAACGCTGTGTTTTATATTTTATTCATCGGTCTGCGTTACTTTGACTGCGACTCCAGGAGCGGCTTTTCAGTTCTAGCTGCGCTGCCGTAGTCATTGTATTGTGAATCGGTCCAGCCCTGGCTAGGACTACAGCTCCCAGCATGCCTCTGCACCCGAGGCAATGGTGAGGGATGCTGGGAGCTGTAGTTCTTTAACAGATACAAATAATAATTTGGCATTCCGAATTGGGGAGAAAACCAGGGTAAAAAAAGCCATTGGCGACGACTAAATAAATGAGCCAACAGCACCATCTAGTGGTCTGACATGGTGGATCAAGCTTATTTTGCAGGCAATACACTTGCTGTGCACTAGATGGCGCTGGTGATTATAGGTAGAACAGTTTTTTTTTTTTTTTTTTTTTTTTTTACTGTATATCATGTATGATGCACGTCTCTGTTTGAAGCATTATGGATTTTCTTGTTGCTGCATCTTGTAAGCTTTGTGACGATGGTCCACTATGAAAGGCGCTGAAAATTTGAGTCTTGCGTGGCCAATGGAAATACACACTGGGTAAGATTCTATGAATTAGCTTCCTATTGGAACACTTCAGACCTTCTCAAGATGGCCGCCGCAAGCAGCACTCCGGACACTGTGACCTCACCTGAGATGTGCTGCAGTTTGTCCTCCGGGGTGATAGGGGGCGCTTTCTTGCAGGCTCTGGGGCGCTCGCAGCCCACACACAGCACCGCGCGGGCCTCGTTGAGCGTGGGACAGGCCACGCACTGCCAGTGGGAACGCTGGGAGAGAGACTGGGAGAGCGAGGGGGACTGGGAGGGGGGCAGGAGAGAGGAGGGGGTCCCGGTCTCCTCCAGAGATCTCAGCCTCAGAACTTTAGGAGGGCTGGAGGAAGAGTGGAGTGAGAAGAGACTGAGAGGGGAGAGTGGGGAGGAAAGAGGGGGAGAGAGGAGGAGAGGAGAGTGGGGAGGAGAGGGGAGACAGGAGAGAGAGTAGAGACAGGAGGAGAGGAGATAGGAGAAGAGGGGGGAGACAGGAGAGGAGAGGAGGAGAGGGGGGAGAAAGGAGAGAGGATAGAGACAGGAGAAGAGAGAGGAGAGGCAAAGAGAGGGAGAGAGGAGGGGAGAGTGAGGAGTTGAGAGGGAGAGATGGGAGGAGGGCGAGAGGAGAGAGAATAGAGAAGGGGAGAGGAGAGGGAGGAGAGAGAGAGATGATTGACACATGAGTCTCAATATCACATGTGCTAATGAATGTCCATACCAAGTGGTAATCCACATAAAATTGCTACTAGAGACTTGATGTAAAATCATTTAAAAAGACCTTACCTCGGAGAGCCGGGGATTCTGGTATTGCGAGGCAGCGCCACAGGCATGCGCTTATGCGACGCCCTCCCAGGGTGCATGTGGAACCGTGCGTCGCATTCCGAGCACAGCGATTGGACACAGGTGGGGCAGTGGGCAGAGACTGCGCTGACGCCACACATGGTGCAGGTTTCTGATTGGGAGACGGGACAAGGCACATTGTGACATCACCAAAAGATCAGCCAAAAGTGCCCTTACAGAAGCCAGCAGCGCCATCTAGTGGTCTGACACGGTGGATCAAGTGCGTTTTTGCTGGCAATACAATAACTGTGCAGTAGGTGGCGCTGGCTGGCTCTTGCATGCTGGATGCAGAGGCAGCTACCTCCTTTGTTAGGTTTGTGTTACCTCTGTGGTGCGTTGGGGGGGGTATCAGATTTTTTTTTTGGTTCCTAACGGTCTCACTCGGCCATTGAAAGAGAAAAAACGACTAGAGACCCTGGCTTGACGTCTTTTTGATGATGTGGGACAGGGTCCAACATCGGACTGGAAAGGGAAAATTGTAACGCCAGACCTGGTCCGGCACAGAACCGCGAAGGGTTAATGTTTGTGTCTCTCTCTCTCTCTCTCTCTCTCAGACACAGGACCGCAAAGGGTTAAAACCGAAAATCAACTCAAACTTACCACTATCGGAACACACACACAATTGTGCGGCAGTTGTAATTGGAAGAGTCTCCTGGGACGACCCCTTTTTTGGGTTTCCGTACCTTGTCTGATGGCCCCTCTCTTGTGATTGGCTCGGGCGGGGTGTCGGTGGAAGACTTGGTCACACGTCTCGCAAAACAGTTTCCCGTCGCAGGGGGGGCAGGAGAGAGAGGAGGGCTCTCCGCACACGCTGCAGTCCTGAGAGGAAGGGAGAGCTGCGGGGGGGGGGGGGGGGGGGGGGGGGGGGGGGGGTGGGGGGGGGGGGGTGGGGGGTGGGGGGGGGGGGGGGTGGAGGGGGGGGGGGGGAGTAAGAGGATGTGTCCCTGAGGAGCGAGTGTATAACTTAGTCGGGACTCATCTACACTCTACTGATACGCACTGGGGTTCAGAGCTCCCCTCAGTGAAGTCTATTATTATTATTAATATTGCAATGATCAGGAGCCAGGAGTTTGAGCAGGGTTACAAACTCACACTAGCCCTGCTGCTGCTGCACCCAGTCCTGGGGTTCAGAGCTCCCCTCAGTGCAGTCTAGTATTATTAATATTGCAATGATCAGGAGCCAGGAGTTTGAGCAGGGTTACAAACTCACACTAGCCCTGCTGCTGCTGCACCCAGTCCTGGGGTTCAGAGCTCCCCTCAATGCAGTCTAGTATTATTAATATCGCAATGATCAGGAGCCAGGAGTTTGAGCAGGGTTACAAACTCACACTAGCCCTGCTGCTGCTGCACCCAGTCCTGGGGTTCAGAGCTGCCCTCAATGAAGTCTAGTATTATTAATATTGCAATGATCAGGAGCCAGGAGTTTGAGCAGGGTTACAAACTCACACTAGCCCTGCTGCTGCTGCACCCAGTCCTGGGGTTCAGAGCTCCCCTCAATGAAGTCTAGTATTATTAATATTGCAATGATCAGGAGGCAGGAGTTTGAGCAGGGTTACAAACTCACACTAGCCCTGCTGCTGCTGCACCCAGTCCTGGGGTTCAGAGCTCCCCTCAATGCAGTCTAGTATTATTAATATCGCAATGATCAGGAGCCAGGAGTTTGAGCAGGGTTACAAACTCAAACATAAGTTTCACATGGTGTCTTTTTTTACCTGCACTGACAGGCCCTGTCAAGGTTGTCATTGACAGACTTGGAGAGGGGCTCACAGTGGCAACAGGATTTGGGGTGACAGGCTGGGGGATCCCTGTGACCCCGCTTTCTGCAACCAACGGGACAGTATAGGAAATCAATCCCCCGAAATCCTAAAACAGAAGGGGGTTACAATTGTTAATTTAGAAATAATTTAAATATATAAACACACACTCGCAGCTCTAGCTAAAAAGTTTAGCATCACTTAGATTTTAGGGTTTAGACATAATTAAACTATATGAAAATAATTTAGATAAATTATTTAACATCATGTAATCAAAAAAACTCCAAAATGATATCGCCAAAAAAAAAAAAAAAAAAAGATATAATATCAGTCCAGTAGTATTTCATGACAGATTTCAGAAACGTCACATTTTTCCAGTCAGTTTTTTCAATGTGAAGTATCTGGAAAACTACAAAGCGCTGGGTGTGCAATTCAATATGTTAACAAGGGAACATTATTCAGCAGCTTTCACTGGACTCTATGAAGCTGAGGGAGTTCATTCTATATAGAGGGGGTGCAATTCAATATGTTAACAAGGGAACATTATTCAGCAGCTTTCACTGGACTCTATGAAGCTGAGGGAGTTCATTCTATATAGAGGGGGTGCAATTCAATATGTTAACAAGGGAACATTATTCAGCAGCTTTCACTGGACTCTATGAAGCTGAGGGAGTTCATTCTATATAGAGGGGGTGCAATTCAATATGTTAACAAGGGAACATTATTCAGCAGCTTTCACTGGACTCTATGAAGCTGAGGGAGTTCATTCTATATAGAGGGGGTGCAATTCAATATGTTAACAAGGGAACATTATTCAGCAGCTTTCATTGGACTCTATGAAGCTGAGGGAGTTCATTCTATATAGAGGGGGTGCAATTCAATATGTTAACAAGGGAACATTATTCAGCAGCTTTCACTGGACTCTATGAAGCTGAGGGAGTTCATTCTATATAGAGGGGGTGCAATTCAATATGATAACAAGGGAACATTATTCAGCAGCTTTCATTGGACTCTATGAAGGAAGTTCATTCTATATCAGCAGGGAACATTATTCAGCAGCTTGGACTCTATGAAGCTGAGGGAGTTCATTCTATATAGAGGGGGTGCAATTCAATATGTTAACAAGGGAACATTATTCAGCAGCTTTCACTGGACTCTATGAAGCTGAGGGAGTTCATTCTATATAGAGGGGGTGCAATTCAATATGTTAACAAGGGAACATTATTCAGCAGCTTTCACTGGACTCTATGAAGCTGAGGGAGTTCATTCTATATAGAGGGGGTGCAATTCAATATGTTAACAAGGGAACATTATTCAGCAGCTTTCATTGGACTCTATGAAGCTGAGTGAGTTCATTCTATATAGAGGGGGTGCAATTCAATATGTTAACAAGGGAACATTATTCAGCAGCTTTCACTGGACTCTATGAAGCTGAGGGAGTTCATTCTATATAGAGGGGGTGCAATTCAATATGTTAACAAGGGAACATTATTCAGCAGCTTTCACTGGACTCTATGAAGCTGAGGGAGTTCATTCTATATAGAGGGGGTGCAATTCAATATGTTAACAAGGGAACATTATTCAGAAGCTTGTCTCAGGCCTGCGTCTCACCTCTCTAGACTCCTCTCCTGCCCCCTGCTGGACGCCGGCTTGAAGTACATGGCTGAAAACCTCCGGGCGGGGGTGCGTGTTCTGCAAGGAAGAAAACACGATCCGAGAGAAATCAATTCTATACAGAAGTATCGCAACATGTTGTATAATACAACAAAACCAGCCCAAACCTCCAGTCGTCTGTATAGCTTATCACACAGATCAGGGCCATTTCAATAACCCATTGAAAATAACAGCACAGGCAATGCAAAAACAGCAGTTTATTTTTAAGGTGCTTTGCAAACCCAGCTAGATAAGGAAGCCGTTCTATAAAAGCGAGTCTGTGGTCTCGACCTGAAAACGGTGCCAGCAGACTTCCCTGACCGAACAGCAGGCAGAGCATCCCATAATTTTCCGAGCGCTACCCTACCGCCCGTGCTGCTCGTGTTAATATTTCATTTTTAATTTTTATAATTGTAATTCCTGCAGAACAGCTGGGACGGCATTTGGAACCGAACGAAACTGCCCTGGAACTTGGAATCGCAATTTCAGCCCGAGAAAACCCTCGGCAGGGGGGGGGGGGGGGGCATGGTTTTAAATCGGGATGTTCGCTTTTTCCACCCTTCCTGCCCAAGCTCGGTTGTAAAGGTGAGGGGAGGACAGCTTTTCTTGTTTTGAAATCCGTGCCTCAAGGAACAGATCTACTTAAATACCTGTCGATAAATCAATTATCATTATTATTATTATAATGAATGAGTCGCTCAGCACATGCTTTTATGCAGAGCGACTTGCAGAGACCAGGGGGGGTGAACTCTGCATCGTCAACAACCGCTGCTGCTGCTGCAGAGTCTCTTCCAATAGGACCTCGTTTTGTTTTGCGTCTCGTCCGAAGGACGGAGCACAAGGAGGTGAAGTGACTCGCTCAGGGTAACACACACACACACACAGGTGACTGAGCCGGGATTTGAACTTCCTGGTATTAAGACCCTCAAGTTGGAGTGGAAATTCGAAAGTCAGTGTTTGAACCCTGGGCCGGCGGGCTCTGTTCTCACCTTGCTCAGCATCTCCAGCTCCACTCTGAGCATCATGACCTCCACAGTGACTCCTGCCACCTTGCTGGCCTCGGGGCTCTGCACTCCCTCCGGGAAACTGAGCCCGTCCTTCTGCTGCTCCGAGTATCCATACAAGAGAAGCACACTGCGCCCGCCCTGCCAGGGAACACACAGACACGCACGCACGCACGCACACGCACACACAGGGAGATCAGCATCAGGTACAGTAACACACACTCACACGCACACACACAGTGACACACACAGACAGAGACACACACACAAAGACAGACAGATAAACACACACACAGACAGACAGATACACACAAACACATACACACAAACAAATACACAGAGACAGGCAGAGTCACAGACACACCCACACGCACGCATGCACACACACAAACACAGACAGACAGTCAGATACACACAGACAGGCTCACAGACACAGACAGAGTCACAGACACACACACACTCACTGGCTCACCTGTATAGGGTCGACAGTGGTTTTGAAGACCGGGTTGTTGAACTTGACGGTTCTCCAGTACTTTGGTTTGCTTGGGTTCACCAAGTTGCGCCCGTACTTCTCCAGGATGTTGAGAGCAGTGGAGACCGCGGGCAGAACATCCATCGGCTGAGAGAGAGAGAGAGAGAGAGGAGAGGAGAGAGAGGAAAGAGAGTGGGAGGGGATAGGTAGAGAGATGGGAAGAGAGGGAGGGGAAGAGAGACGGGAAGGGAGGGAGAGGAAGAACAGATTACTGGGACGAGCGCTCCGCTGGAATCAGGTGTGAGGCTCACTGGATCTCAATCAGCCCCCCTGATCCGCTCCAGCAAGCCTCACACCTGATTCCAGCGGAGGGCTCCTCCCAGTAACCCCTTCCTGCAGCTTTACCAGTCAGCTCATCAGGAGGTTCAGTGATTTGCTCAAGGTCACACACACACACACACAGTGAATCAGTGGCTGCTGCATGGTCACTTCCAATAGGACCTTGTTTGTTTTTGTTCAGGGTCTCTCACACACACACAGCGAGTCAGTGGCTGAGCCGGGATCTGAACCTCCTGGTATCAAGACCCCTTTTTCTCTAACCGCTGGACTGGCGACTCTCCTCCAAAGAGATCCTGATGATATTTACCTGTGGTTTGTTGGCAGCGTTTACCCGGATGATATTTTCCGCGTCAATTTCCTGGTATTTTTCCGAAAGTGGGAGGGGCAAGGTGACCATTTCCTCCACGGCTGGCCTCAGATCGTGGGCCGAGTCGGAAATGAGAGACAGAACCGCCTCCTGCCGCAGCTGGGAAAGCCTGGCCCTCTGTGACGAGGTCATCGTTCTGCCACGGAGGGAGCAGGGCCAGTCAGTTAAAGGGTTTTACTTGTGCCAGGGAAAAATAACCTCCCACAAGCCCAGGAATCTGAACTCCGCGGGCCTGAAGACAGTCGCGGTTTAAAATAACACACCTCTCATTTCTTCCTCGTCATCCCGGCAGCTTTTTTTTTTTTTTTTTTTTTTTTTTACCCTTGCAGCTTTCAAGTCTGTTTCAAAGATCTGTTCGCAATGTCTGCTCTGGTGCTCCGACACAGTCAGGATTGTCGCCCGTGTGGTCAAACAGGGGAGCACGGCGATAACGATCCGTGGTGTGGCTTCCTGCAGTGATTTTAGAGCACAGCTCTCTCAAACCCCAGAGCACTAGAGCAGACATTGCGGACAGAGCTTTGAAATAGAACTGAAAGCTGTGAATTTAAAACGCTGTCAGGGTGAGCATAGGGAAGCATTGTAAAGCACAGAGAGGTCTGGTAAAGCACAGGGAAGCATTGTAAAGCACAGAGAGGTCTGGTAAAGCATAGGGAAGCATTGTAAAGCACAGAGAGGTCTGGTAAAGCACAGGGATGCATTGTAAAGCACAGAGAGGTCTGGTAAAGCATAGGGAAGCATTGTAAAGCACAGAGAAGCATTGTAAAGCAAAAATACATAGGGAAGCATGATAAAGCATGGGAAGCACAATAAAGCACTAAAAGGTCTGGTAATGCGAAGGGAAGCATTGTAAAGCAGACTAGAAGTGGAATAAAGACACAGAGAGGTCTGGTAAAGCACAAACAAGCATTGTAAAGCACAGAGAGGTCCTTCAAGCACAGGGAAGCCGTGTTATTTGACTCAGGGGGGTAAAGTAAGGCATTAGAGATTTATTTTACAAAGCGTAGGGCGGCATTGTAAAGCACAGAGAGAGTCTGGTAAAGCACAGGGAAGCATTGTAAAGCACAGAGAGGTAAAGCTGGGATGCATTGTAAAGCACAGGGAAGTCTGGTAAAGCACAGAGAGGTCTGGTAAAGCACAGGGATATACATAAAGCATAGGGAAGTATTGTAAAGCACAGGGAGGTATAAAGCACAGGGAAGCATTGTAAAGCACAGAGAGGTCTGGTAAAGCATAGGGAAGCATTGTAAAGCACAGAGAGGTCTAAAGCATAGGGAAGCATTGTAAAGCACAGAGAGGTCTGGTAAAGCATAGGGAAGCATAAAGCATAGGGAAGCATTGTAAAGCACAGAGAGGTTTGGTAAAGCACAGGGAAGCATTGTAAAGCACAGAGAGGTCTGGTAAAGCACAGGGAAGCATTGTAAAGCACAGAGAGGTCTGGTAAAGCATAGGGAAGCATTGTAAAGCACAGAGAGGTCTGGTAAAGCATAGGGAAGCATTGTAAAGCACAGAGAGGTCTGGTAAAGCACAGGGAGGCATTGTAAAGCACAGGGAAGCATTGTAAAGCACAGAGAGGCATGGTAAAGCACAGGGAAGCACTGGTAAAGCACAGGGAAGGCATTGTAAAGCACAGAGAGGTCTGGTAAAGCATAGGGAAGCATTGTAAAGCACAGAGAGGTTGGTAAAGCACAGGGAAGCATTGTAAAGCACAGAGAGGTCTGGTAAAGCATAGGGAAGCATTGTAAAGCACAGAGAGGTCTGGTAAAGCATAGGGAAGCATTGTAAAGCACAGAGAGGTCTGGTAAAGCATAGGGAAGCATTGTAAAGCACAGAGAGGTCTGGTAAAGCATAGGGAAGCATTGTAAAGCACAGAGAGGTCTGGTAAAGCATAGGGAAGCATTGTAAAGCACAGAGAAGCAGGTATGGTAAAGCATAGGGAAGCATTGTAAAGCACAGAGAGTTCTGGTAAAGCATATCACCTTAATCCATTCGTGTTATGGATAAATGTACGTCTGTTATTAATTGGCATATGTACTGAGATTCAGGGCAAACCACAGAGGACCAGAGATCTGGTACTAAAGCAGTAGGGAAAAGATGTTATCTGTTAATCAACCCCTTAGGAACTGAGCCCACCCATGATTTAAAAGTACACATAAAATTCTCTTTTTTGTTTGCAAAGGTAATAGTAGAAGTTATAATAAAGACTGGGTAATATATTTCGTGAGGCTCCGTGATCCTAAAACTAAAAACAACAGAACGAGCCACTCATGAAACGCCAGTCCTATTTTCGCCCATTCAAAAGCTGGAAACTTAGCAAAATGCAGCCCTGCGTTCGCCATTTCGGCTGCTACCCCGCCTATAGATGACGCGAATAGCAGAGCCTGCTCCCTCAACGTTTGAGCGTCAGGTAAACTTTGACGTGCTATAAGGCGCTGATTTAAATTCCCGAACTAAAAAGTTTTGGCCCATAAAACCCGTCGCTCGACGGCAAATTATACACAAAAGTTTAAACGCCCTTTTTTTTTTCTTCCATAAACAGTGATGATAAAAAAAAAAAAAAAAAAAAAAAAAAAAAAAAAAAAAAAATATATCCTGTTGTTAGGACCCGACCTTTTTGGCCGGTTGGGTTGCATGTAATACTGGTATTAAAACCTGGGTAAGCACCATCGGGAAATTTAATACGGATTCAATGATTATAAAGGCTCGGAATTTGAATTTACTGACCTCCGAGCATAGTTTGGCCATTATTCCAAAGCAGGATCATTTGCTTAAATATATTTGACGTCGGGACGCAAGCGGTAAAAGCTAGAGCCTGGGTTGGTATCTCTGCTTATCGTCTCGGAGAGGGAAGTTCTCGGCCGCAATGAATGGCATTTAAAAAAAAAAAAAAAAAAGGTTTTCTCTCGCTCTTAAAAAAAAAAAAAAAAAAAAAAAAAAAAAAAAAAAAAAAAATTAAAAATAAAAAAAAAAAAAAAAAAAAAAAAAAAACGGTGTTGTTATTAACAAACAAGACAATTGCCATGATTTTAATACTTACACATAATACGTTAATAATAATTAAAACTGGAACTTAATGCATTGAACCGATTTAATATTTTCATATGGAATATATATATATATATATATATATATATATCGTTTTATATATCTAATTTTCGCATTGAATTAAGCGAGTATCGTATTAGATAATATATGGATTATTAATACATTAAATAATATTATACTGCATAGACGTAGCAAAGGATACGCGTCGAAGTTTGTTAAAGCGTTTTATCTTGCGTATAAAGGGGGTCTCGATGCAAGGGTTCGCAGCACAGAAATATTTTCGTTCTCGGTCGCGGTGATCAGAGCCAGCTTACGAAAACTGCCGCTTAGGGCCGAATGATATTTATTATTATTATTATTATATATTATTATTAATTATTATTATTATTATTATTTATTTTTTTTTTTTTTTTTCTGGCAATAATAGAGAGATGGTTTCCCGTCTGATAATTTGCTTAATTAGACTTTTTAAACTTGTTTCCAGCTCTTGAACAGTTTGCGTATTTCAAGTTACTAATCAAATGTTACAGCTAACTTGCAAACTGTTCAAGAGCTGAAAACAAGTAATAAAAAAGGTCTAATTAAGCAAATGATCCGTTCAATTAGGGGGTCCCCAGGACCAGGATTCACGTTAAGTCCACTTGGCACAGCCCTTGAGGTTCTGACATACCAAAAAAAAAAAAAAAAGTATTTTGAGGATAATCTGTTTTATTTGTAACGTCGATGATCAATCTGGGGGGATCTCGACACATTAAAACGAGAATAAAAACTTAGTTCTGTACGCTTTTCGGAAGAGGCGGGGAATTTGTGGACGGTCCCTGCACTCTCTTTTTTTTTTTTTTTTTTTAAGAAGAGTAACAGTGCGGAAATTAGAAAAGAAACACGGGGCTTATTATTTTCAAAAAAGCAAAAGCGAAACTGTTAAATGCATCCCGGAGGAAGAAATCAGTGAGTCACGGCACACCTCGCTCTCTCTCTGCACAACCAGGCGTGTTGTTAAAATTAAAACTGCGTTCTGTTTTTTGTTAAAACCGAGTTTAATTTGACCTAACTTTTTTTTTTGTTTTCTTCAAAACTACGATTTTAAAAGCAATAATAATAATACTAGTAATAATAATGTCTAAGAGCGCAGTGCTTAAAGTGGGAAAGGAGAATCGGCAGAAGGCGAGTATGAAGCATGCACGCTTGGTTGAATGAGTACGCGTGTTTATAGCAGGGTTTTATTTCGGGGCCGGGGACCCGGAGCCGCCGCTGCAGTGTGCAGTCACAGATAGCAAGGCTTTTTCCTCTCTCTTTTGCTTTTGTTATATATTTCGGAGTCATTCTCTTGGATCGGAGCCATCTTGAAATCGAAAGCGTTGCATGACCTGCGAGAGGCGCGCGGAATTCCCCGCACACGCACACGCACAGTGAGGGACACGCACACGCACACGCACAGTGAGGGACACGCACACGCACAGTGAGGGACACGCACACGCACACGCACAGGGAGGGATGCACTGACACGCACACGCACAGTCAGACACACGCACACGCACAGTGAGGGACACGCACACGCACAGTGAGGGTCACACACACACACAGGCACACACTGAAACACACACACTGAGGGACTCACACACTGAGTACACACACACACAGAGACACACACTGAAACACACACACTGAGACAGACACACACTGAGGCTCACACACTGAAACGAACACACACACACTGATACAGGCACACACTGAGACAGACACACACTGAGGCTCACACACTGGAACACACACACACTGAGACAGACACACACTGAGGCTCACACACTGACTGACACACACACACTGAGACAGACACACACTGAGGCTCACACACTGAGAACACACACACACTGAGACAGACACACACTGAGGCTCACACACTGGAACACACACACACTGATACAGACACACACTGAGACAGACACACACACACACTGATACAGACACACACTGATACACACACACACACACACTGAGGCTCACACACTGAAACACACACACACACCCTGTGCACACCGACCTCACTGTGTACCTTGTGTGTGTGTGACTCTGTCTGAGACAGTGTGACTGTGTGACACTGTGAAACACACACACACACTGATACAGGACACACATGAGTGTGTGACTCTGTCTGTGTGTGACTCACGAGTGTGTGACACTTGTGTGTGTGGACATTGTCTGTGGACAGACTCAACAGAGTGTGTGACACCAGTGTGTCACACTCGATGTCTGTGTTGAGGCACACACTGAAACACACACACACTGACACACACTGACACACACTGGAACACACACACACTGAGACAGACACACACACACTGTCACACACACACACTGAGGGTCACACACTGAAACACACACACACTGAGACAGACACACACTGAGACAGACGCACACTGAGGCTCACACACTGAAACACACAGAGACACACACACTGACACACACACACACACTGAAGGTCACACACTGATACACACACACACTGAGGTCACACACACACACTGAGGCAGACACACACTGAGACAGACACACACTGAGGGTCACACACTGAAACACACACACACACTGATACAGACGCACACTGAGGGTCACACACACTGAGGTACACACATTAAAAAAAAAACTTACAAAACGCTAAGGAGACTGTAGTTTGAAGATATTTATTCAAAAATACTAATCGATTTGTGTTTTAATTTTATTTGCAGGTAGAGGCGTTTCGTCTGTCCCTGTTCACAGAGGTAAGAGGTTTCAAATAAATTACAGACCATTGCAGAGTTTGTGTTTTGAGCAGAGTTACAAACTGCTGCTGCACCCAGTCCTGGGGTTCAGAGCTCCCCTCAATGAAGTCTAGTATTATTAATATTGCAATGATCAGGAGCCAGGAGTTGGAGCAGGGTTACAAACTCACACTAGCCCTGCTGCTGCTGCACCCAGTCCTGGGGTTCAGAGCTCCCCTCAGTGAAGTCTAGTATTATTAATATTTATATTGCAGGAGAGGAGTTTGAGCAGGGTTACAAACTCACACTAGCCCTGCTGCTGCACCCAGTCCTGGGGTTCAGAGCTTTCATGAAGTCTATTATTATTAATATTGCAATGATCAGGAGCCAGGAGTTTGAGCAGGGTTACAAACTCACACTAGCCCTGCTGCTGCTGCACCCAGTCCTGGGGTTCAGAGCTCCCCTCAATGAAGTCTAGTATTATTAATATTGCAATGATCAGGAGCCAGGAGTTTGAGCAGGGTTACAAACTCACACTAGCCCTGCTGCTGCTGCTGCACCCAGTCCTGGGGTTCAGAGCTCCCCTCAGTGAAGTCTAGTATTATTATTATTATTATTATTATTATTATTATTATTATTATTATTATTATTGCAATGATCAGGAGCCAGGAGTTGATAGTTCTGTTTAATGACACTGAATGTTCAGATTGATAATTCCTAGTCTGTATTAGTTTGTATATGCTGCTGCTGTACATCGGTGTTCAGTAGTTTTGAAAAGGCAAGCCTAGGGGTGTTCCTCATTCACTCACACCCCTCGCACACTAAACACCCGGGTACCTCTGAAGAGGTCGCTCCACAAGCGGGACGTCCCGCAGGTAGAATGATCCCCCTGTTTCCAAGAAAGCAGCAGAACGGGTGACGGAGAGTTTTGTGGCCGGGTAACGTCAACGCGGACTGCTAATCGCTCGCCAAGTGTCGTGGAATCTCCTGAAGAGATCCTGTGTAATGACAGCCAGCTTGCTTTTCAACAGTGTGCTTTTTTCTTTAGGCTGACGATCTCTTCTCATATTTCATACCTAAAAAGATCTTGCAGCTGGATTTGTTCCTTAAGGTAAGTCTGTCTGTCTATCTATCTGCATCTCTATCTCTAGCTATATCTGTCTGTCTGCCTGTCTGTGTCTGTCTGTCCTAACTATCTACCTGTCTATCCGACTGTCTCTGTCTCTATCTGTCTGTCTGTCATCTATCTATCTATCTGCATCTCTGTATATATCTGTCTGTCTGCCTGCCTGTCTATTTATCTGTCTGTCTGTCCTAACTATCTATCTGTCTATCTATCCGTCTGTCTATATATCTGTCTGTCTGTCTGTCCTAACTATCTATCTGTCTATCGATCCGACTGTCTCTTGTCTGTCTGACTTCTATCTATCTCTCTATCTACATCTCTATCTCTGTCTATATCTGCCTGTCTGTTTCCTGTCTGTCTGCCTGTCCGTGTCTGTCTGTCCTATCTACCTACCTGTCTATCCGACTGTCTCTATCTGTCTGTCTGTCTGACTTCTATCTATCTATCTATCTGAGAGCCAGCAGTGCCATCTAGTGGTCTACCACTGTGGATCAAGTTTGTTTTGCTGGCAATACTCTGCTGTGCACTGGAAAAATATACCATGAATAGAGATACAGGGGTGTATCTCGAGGCTGGAAGAAGTCACTTTGAAACGCGTTTCTCTTTTTAGGAGGATGTTGTGAACGTTTCGGACCTCAGTCTGATTCACGCCCCCCTCGAAATCCCCATCCCGGACCCCCCAAAGCAGGACGATGAGGTGGGTGGGGGGGGGGGGGCGATGGGAAATCACATTGAAAGACCGTTCCAGGGTGACACAAAGTATTCTGGGAAGGCTGTCCTCGACTGCATGCGTGTCACACGCTAGAGGACGTTTCACTGCCGTGTCTTTACTGGACATGCGAGCTGACCGCTTGAAAATATTTGCTTGCGTGTAATTGGAAGATAGCCGTATCATAGATATTGTGTATTATATATTAATATATAGACTCTCTCTAGCATATCATAGATATTGTGTATTATATATTAATATATAGACTCTCTCTAGCAGTATCATAGATATTGTGTATTATATATTAATATATAGACTCTCTCTAGCAGTATCATAGATATTGTGTATTATATATTAATATATAGACTCTCTCTAGCATATCATAGATATTGTGGATTATATATTAATATATAGACTCTCTCTAGCAGTATCATAGATATTGTGTATTATATATTAATATATAGACTCTCTCTAGCAGTATCATAGATATTGTGGATTATATATTAATATATAGACTCTCTCTAGCAGTATCATAGATATTGTGTATTATATATTAATATATAGACTCTCTCTAGCAGTATCATAGATATTGTGGATTATATATTAATATATAGACTCTCTCTGAATTTTTCAGATTGGCAGAATTATGTTGTTGGCTGCATGCATGTCATTACTGCAGTTTATTTATCACACTTAAACAGTATGTGTGCGCGTGTGTGTGTGTTGTGTGTGGGTGTGTGTGTGTGTGTGTGTGTGTATATGTATATATATATATATATATATATATATATATATATATATATATATAAATATGTGTGTTTTTGTTTTCAGATGGAAACTGACAAGGAGGATGAGAAAAAGAAAGAAGGTAACAGCAGGAAATGAACGAGTGCAGCCCTGTGTTATACTGCAGAGAGAGGCAGAAATTACCACAGCGTGTGTGTGTGTGTCTCTCTCTGTCTCTGTCTGTCTGCGTTTCTGAAATTCAGCTTTTTTTTCAATATTGGTATTTTTCCTTTCCTTTAATTCATTATAAATCTTACCCTGTTTTTTTTTTTTTTTTTTTTTTAAAAAGGGGTGGCATTAGATCTGTGTTTACTTTTTTAAAATCAAATTTATTTTTAATCATTTCTGACCCCCTCTCTCTCTACTTCTCTACCCCCTCCCCCTCCCTCTCTCTCTCTCTGTGTCTCTCTCTACCCCTCCCTCTCCTCTCCCCCCTCTCTCTCTCTCTGTACCCCCTTCCCTCTCTGTCTCCCTCTCTGTCTTTCTCTCTGTGTCTCTCTACCCCTCCCTCTCTGTATCTCTCTCTCTCTCTCTCTCTCTCTCCCTCCCCCCTCTCTCTCTCTCTCTGCACGGGTCTGCTCTCCAGCTCCTAAATGTGGCTTCATCAAAGGCAATGAGAAGATGCTAGCGCTGCTGGATCGTGTGAAGCCGGAGATCAGGACCCTGAAAGAGACCTGCATTCTGGTAAGCACCTGGGCAGCTAAACCACACCCAGCCCTCGCTACACCAACCCTAACCCTAACCCTCGCTACATCGCCCCTCACTACGCTATTCAGAGGTATCTCACTCCTGGAGATGGCTCCCCATTTCTCAACTGCGTATAGCTGCAATATACACTGGCACTTAGAATTACTGTTCGTTTTATTTCGTACTGCACATCACAAGCAACGACATACAAAACAATTAAAAACAAAAGCGTGATACGGTGCTGTTCTCTTACACACACACACGCACTGCATAATAACACAGAGCTAATTAAACACCTGCTGCCTGAAGCGGTTTTTATATTAGCCAGTGAGGTGTTCACGCGTGGCGCGGCGATGCTCGGATAAAAGCCGCAGGGAGCGGTGACGTCAGCTCCCTAGCAACAAGCCCCCTGTGCTGGGAATGGATTCTCGCTCGGCCACTGAAAAGTTTTCTTGGCTTTTTCCGGAGGAAAAAAACGACTAGAGACCCGCGCTTGACGTCTTTTTGATGATGCGGGACAGGGTCCAGACATCGGACTGGAAAGGGGAAATTGTAACGTCGGACCCGGTCCGGCACAGGACCGCGAAGGGTTAATTGTAGTTGAGCCATACAAGCTCAGGTATGATTAAGCTCCTAGTGAAAGCAGGACTGGATCACACTGCTGTGGAACATGAGTCTCATTCCCATCCCTGTGATGATAACCAGCATTATTATTATTGCAGGGATGGGAATTGGACTCCAGTTTAATAATTGACTCTCTCAGTTTCTTCTGGTTTTAAGATTTGGAGTTATGGATAATCAATAACTCTCAATATTAATATTTGATTTAATTTGATAGGTTGCAACTTGGATTCAGCACATGATTCCCAAGATTGAAGATGGGAACGATTTCGGAGTTGCGATTCAGGTTAGTAGAACAGAAATATCGTTCATTACAAGTATAGGGCAGCTGCAATGGGGTGAGGCTGGTAGAATGGGACCACAGTGTGCTCACTATACCCTCAATGATCTTCAATGGCAATGCAGACAGACAGTGGCACTGCAATGGCTCTGTATTACACTAAGGGGCAATTTTTTAAAACGGATCTTCTTTTTATAATTTCATTTTTTAGGAGAAGATTTTGGAGCGTATCGCTGCAGTGAAAACCAAAGTGGAAGGATTTCAAACCTATATCTCAAAGTAGGAACAGAGTCGTCTTGTTGTTTTTCTTCTTTGAATTGCTGCTATTGTGAACTGCAGTTCCTTGCTGTGCCTGTGGGCAGGGAGAGGGCGCTGTTTCCTTTTTCTCTGTCAATTTCATTATACATCAGGGCTTCTCAACCCCGGTCCTGGGGACCCCCTGTGTCTGCTGGTTTTCTTTCCAACCGAGCTCTCAATTACTGAACTAGACCCTTAATTGAACTGATAATCTGCTTAATTAGACCTTTTTACTTGTTTTCAGCTCTTAAACAGCTGCAGTCAAATGTTACAGCTAACTTGAAATATGCAAACTGTTCAAGAGCTGGAAACAAGTCGAACGGTCTAATTAAGCAAACTCTTTGTTTGTTTGTTTCTTGTATTTTGTCGCAGATATTATTCCGAAAGAGGAGACGCTGTTGCCAAGGCTTCAAAGGATACTCATGTGGTGAGATGTGTGTGTGTGCGTGCGTGTTTGTGTGTTTAACTTTCTCTCTGTCCCTACCCACCCATCACACTCTCACTCTCTGTCTTCCTCTCTCTCTGTCTGTCCCTCTCTCTGTTAGATGGATTACCGCTCCCTGGTTCATGAGAAGGATGAGGCAGTGTATTCTGAGATCAGAGTCATTCTTATGGATATCCGAGGATTCTACGTGAGTTTCCACGTTTTATTGTGGTTTTTTTTGAGAAACTGCAAAATGATCTCGCAAAAAAAAAAAAAAAAAAAAAAAAAAAGTCTACTGGAAGCTATAATATCAGTCCAGTAGTATTTCATGTCAGATTTTGAAATGTCACATTTTTCCAGTCAGTTTTTTCAATGTGAAGTATCTGGAAAACTACAAACCGCTGGGTGAGCAATTCAATATGTTAACAAGGGAACATTATTCAGCAGCTTTCACTGGACTCTATGAAGCTGAGGGAGTTCATTCTATATAGAGGGGGTGCAATTCAATATGTTAACAAGGGAACATTATTCAGCAGCTTTCACTGGACTCTATGAAGCTGAGGGAGTTCATTCTATATAGAGGGGGTGCAATTCAATATGTTAACAAGGGAACATTATTCAGCAGCTTTCACTGGACTCTATGAAGCTGAGGGAGTTCATTCTATATAGAGGGGGTGCAATTCAATATGTTAACAAGGGAACATTATTCAGCAGCTTTCACTGGACTCTATGAAGCTGAGGGAGTTCATTCTATATAGAGGGGGTGCAATTCAATATGTTAACAAGGGAACATTATTCAGCAGCTTTCACTGGACTCTATGAAGCTGAGGGAGTTCATTCTATATAGAGGGGGTGCAATTCAATATGTTAACAAGGGAACATTATTCAGCAGCTTTCACTGGACTCTATGAAGCTGAGGGAGTTCATTCTATATAGAGGGGGTGCAATTCAATATGTTAACAAGGGAACATTATTCAGCAGCTTTCACTGGACTCTATGAAGCTGAGGGAGTTCATTCTATATAGAGGGGGTGCAATTCAATATGTTAACAAGGGAACATTATTCAGCAGCTTTCACTGGACTCTATGAAGCTGAGGGAGTTCATTCTATATAGAGGGGGTGCAATTCAATATGTTAACAAGGGAACATTATTCAGCAGCTTTCACTGGACTCTATGAAGCTGAGGGAGTTCATTCTATATAGAGGGGGTGCAATTCAATATGTTAACAAGGGAACATTATTCAGCAGCTTTCACTGGACTCTATGAAGCTGAGGGAGTTCATTCTATATAGAGGATGCAAAGTTTTTGTCCAGAGCTGTGTACAGTGTTCTTTTAAATATGTTTAATTGTGTCTTTCTCATAACTCCTTAATTTTGTATAAAACACATAAATACAGCTTCTGTTTTGCTATTATTATTATTATTAGATATGTATTGGGTGCATAATGGGTTAACAGGCGGTTTGTGTCATTTGACATCATTGACATGGCTGGCCAATAGGCATCGAGGATTCAGCAAAAAAAAAAATAAATAAATAAACCCCACCCACTTTTTTTTCTAGGCGGAGCTTTATGACATCGTCAGCAAGAACGAAGACAAAGTGACCAATCCCAAGGGAGAAGAGAAGCCTTCAATGTACTGAGAGAGAGAGACAGACAGAGAGAGAGAGAGGGATGGGCAATGTTTTAGTTTGGGTTTTTTTTTTTTTTTTTTTTTTTTTGCTTTCCTACAGACTTCACAAGTTTTAATAGAAAACAGATGGTCTTCATAACTCATCCCACAATGACGACGCACACTTGCCTTGCATTTCTACCAGTTGTTTAGAGTTGAGTGTCTTTCAGGTGTGTGGAGGACTGCAGTCTGCTGTCGTTTGAGGTGTCCTGTTTAAAAAAAAAAAATAAATAGAAAATATCAAAAATAAAAGTTAGAAAAATATGCATGAGTCTGAATTTATTTTACTTGTTGATTATTTATTGTAATTCATTTTTATATAAAGGGGGCAGCACGTTTTGAGGAACGTTAACTTTTTAGTGGGAAAGCGAGACACCTGGTGGTGAGTAGAGGAACAGCAGCCTGTATTATTTAATTCAGTGCCTGTGCATTGAAGGTCACTGATCATGGGTAAGGTTGTGACTTTAAAAATAAAATTTTATGAACATAATTTAGATATTTTATTTATCATGTAATCAAAGAAACTACTAAACGATATCGCAAAAGTTACCGTTTTACAGAACATAAGATCTAACCGAACCACCCAGAGCTTGAACTATGACAAATAAAAAAAAACAAAAAACCTATAATTTCTAGTTTTTGTATACAATTAACAGCTTTTAAAAAAAATAATAATTAAATAAATATGTACACAAAATTAGACCCTTTACCTTGCCAACAACGGCCGCCGCTTTGCCAGATTCGAACGTAACTGAATTAATGCTGAATTCTGATTGGCTGTTCCTACACTCTGTCTCCAGGTAGATTTTACAGCCGCTTGTATGAATGCAGTTACAAGGGCAGACTTCGCTTCAGCCTGTTAGCAACGGAAGATAATTCGAAACGCGATTGGTTGTTTAATAAGGCGAACCTAGCAGCAATAACGCGATTGGACAATCGCCTTAGAAGAAACGGAGACTAAAAGCCGATTGGCTGGCGAAGAGCGAAGGCGGCGTTCCATTTATTCGAAGAGGCGAGAAGCCGGCTCGAGCCCGAGGAGACGTCGTCCTCTCAGTCGCCGCGGTTTTTTTTTTTTTACGCATATTAATTATTATTATTATTATTATTATTTTTTCTTTAAAATAAATATAATAAAAAAAAAATTATTATTTATATTAAGTTGTTTTTTAACAATAAATTTAAATTTCACGCAATATATATGCATTTTTCCTTTTATAACTTGTAAAAAAGGAAAAAAGGAAAAAAAATTTTTTTTTGTTTTTTTACCGAAAAACAGGATAATAATAATAATATAAAATATCTAAATATATTTTAAAACGTTATTATATTTACTCCGAATTCCCTTGTGTATTAATTTATTTAAATAGTTTATAAGTAATTTATCGGACTGTTGTTCATTCGGCTCTTAAACTGACTGAATTTATTGAGAATTTGTTTCGAAGACAATCTTACTTTTCTAAATTACTAAACTGAGTGACATTCTCGCCTATAATTAACTCGATTTTTACATTATAAATTGTAGAAATTGCCTTTTATACGAAATATAAAATAACACGACGTATAATACTCGACAGATAGCCTAAATAATTGAATACAGTGGGGAATTATATATTATATTATATATATATATTAGTTATACAGAGAGAAAATAAATAACAAAGATTTATATGTTTTATTATCAAAATAATGGTTTGCAACGCCATAGCGGGTGCTTTTCCACCATTTGGTAAGTATTATTAGGATTCTATATTATTATTATTAGATTGGTGTTTAAATACGTTAAAAACTAAAAAATCATTTTCTTATTAATACTAAAAACTCATTTTCCATTGAGTGATGTAAAGAAAAAAAAATGTAGATAATAAAATAATCTAGATGTAATATATATATATATATATATATTTTTGTGTGTTTATATATATATGTGTGTGTATATATATATATATATATATATTATATATATATTTTTTTTTAAAGCAAACACAGTCCTGAATGAGACTCTCTCTCTCTGTTTAATAATCAGACTCCCGCTGCACAGCAGTGTGATCCAGTCCTGCTTTCACTAGGAGTTTAATAATCAGACTCCCGCTGCACAGCAGTGTGATCCAGTCCTGCTTTCACTAGGAGTTTAATAATCAGACTCCCGCTGCACAGCAGTGTGATCCAGTCCTGCTTTCACTAGGAGTTTAATAATCAGACTCCCGCTGCACAGCAGTGTGATCCAGTCCTGCTTTCACTAGGAGTTTAATAATCAGACTCCCGCTGCACAGCAGTGTGATCCAGTCCTGCTTTCACTAGGAGTTTAATAATCAGACTCCCGCTGCACAGCAGTGTGATCCAGTCCTGCTTTCACTAGGAGTTTAATAATCAGACTCCCGCTGCACAGCAGTGTGATCCAGTCCTGCTTTCACTAGGAGTTTAATAATCAGACTCCCGCTGCACAGCGGTGTGATCCAGTCCTGCTTTCACTAGGAGTTTAATAATCAGACTCCCGCTGCACAGCGGTGTGATCCAGTCCTGCTTTCACTAGGAGTTTAATAATCAGACTCCCGCTGCACAGCGGTGTGATCCAGTCCTGCTTTCACTAGGAGTTTAATAATCAGACTCCCGCTGCACAGCAGTGTGATCCAGTCCTGCTTTCACTAGGAGTTTAATAATCAGACTCCCGCTGCACAGCGGTGTGATCCAGTCCTGCTTTCACTAGGAGTTTAATAATCAGACTCCCGCTGCACAGCGGTGTGATCCAGTCCTGCTTTCACTAGGAGTTTAATAATCAGACTCCCGCTGCACAGCGGTGTGATCCAGTCCTGCTTTCACTAGGAGTTTAATAATCAGACTCCCGCTGCACAGCAGTGTGATCCAGTCCTGCTTTCACTAGGAGTTTAATAATCAGACTCCCGCTGCACAGCAGTGTGATCCAGTCCTGCTTTCACTAGGAGTTTAATAATCAGACTCCCGCTGCACAGCAGTGTGATCCAGTCCTGCTTTCACTAGGAGTTTAATAATCAGACTCCCGCTGCACAGCAGTGTGATCCAGTCCTGCTTTCACTAGGAGTTTAATAATCAGACTCCCGCTGCACAGCAGTGTGATCCAGTCCTGCTTTCACTAGGAGTTTAATAATCAGACTCCCGCTGCACAGCAGTGTGATCCAGTCCTGCTTTCACTAGGAGTTTAATAATCAGACTCCCGCTGCACAGCAGTGTGATCCAGTCCTGCTTTCACTAGGAGTTTAATAATCAGACTCCCGCTGCACAGCAGTGTGATCCAGTCCTGCTTTCACTAGGAGTTTAATAATCAGACTCCCGCTGCACAGCGGTGTGATCCAGTCCTGGTTTCACTAGGAGTTTAATAATCAGACTCCCGCTGCACAGCAGTGTGATCCAGTCCTGCTTTCAATAGGAGTTTAATAATCAGACTCCCGCTGCACAGCAATCCAGTCCTGCTTTCACTAGGAGTTTAATAATCAGACTCCCGCTGCACAGCGGTGTGATCCAGTCCTGCTTTCACTAGGAGTTTAATAATCAGACTCCCGCTGCCCAGCAGTGTGATCCAGTCCTGCTTTCATTAGGATTTAATAATCAGCACTAGACGCTGATATTGATGTGATCCAGCCCTGCTTTCACTAGGAGTTATAATATACAGCACTAGACCCTGATATTGATGTGTGATCCAGCCCTGCTGAAATAGTCTTTATAATATACAGCACTCCCCCTGATATTGATGAGATCCAGCCCTCTGAAATGTCTTTATAATATACAGCACTAGACCCTGATATTGATGAGATCCAGCCCTCTTTCATGTCTTTATAATATACAGCTCTAGACCCTGATATTGATGAGATCCAGCCCTCTGAAATGTCTTTATAATATACAGCACTAGACCCTGATATTGATGAGATCCAGCCCTCTGAAATGTCTTTATAATATACAGCACTAGACCCTGATATTGATGAGATCCAGCCCTCTGAAATGTCTTTATAATATACAGCACTAGACCCTGATATTGATGAGATCCAGCCAAATCCCACCTCTTATAATATACAGCTCTAGACCCTGATATTGATGAGATCCAGCCCTCTGAAATGTCTTTATAATATACAGCGCTAGACCCTGATATTGATGAGACACAGCCCTCTGAAATGTCTTTTCAATATACAGCTCTAGACCCTGATATTGATGAGATCCAGCCCTCTGAAATGTCTTTATAATAAACAGCACTAGACCCTGATATTGATGAGATCCAGCCCTCTGAAATGTCTTTATAATATACAGCACTAGACCCTGATATTGATGAGATCCAGCCCTCTGAAATGTCTTTATAATATACAGCACTAGACCCTGATATTGATGAGACACAGCCCTCTGAAATGTCTTTATAATATACAGCACTAGACCCTGATATTGATGAGATCCAGCCCTCTGAAATGTCTTTATAATATACAGCACTAGACCCTGATATTGATGAGATCCAGCCCTCTGAAATGTCTTTATAATATACAGCACTAGACCCTGATATTGATGAGATCCAGCCCTCTGAAATGTCTTTATAATATACAGCACTAGACCCTGATATTGATGAGATCCAGCCCTCTGAAATGTCTTTATAATATACAGCACTAGACCCTGATATTGATGAGATCCAGCCCTCTGAAATGTCTTTATAATATACAGCACTAGACCCTGATATTGATGAGACACAGCCCTCTGAAATGTCTTTATAATATACAGCACTAGACCCTGATATTGATGAGACACAGCCCTCTGAAATGTCTTTATAATATACAGCACTAGACCCTGATATTGATGAGATCCAGCCCTCTGAAATGTCTTTATAATATACAGCACTAGACCCTGATATTGATGAGATCCAGCCCTCTGAAATGTCTTTATAATATACAGCACTAGACCCTGATATTGATGAGATCCAGCCCTCTGAAATGTCTTTATAATATACAGCACTAGACCCTGATATTGATGAGATCCAGCCCTCTGAAATGTCTTTATAATATACAGCACTAGACCCTGATATTGATGAGACACAGCCCTCTGAAATGTCTTTATAATATACAGCACTAGACCCTGATATTGATGAGACACAGCCCTCTGAAATGTCTTTATAATATACAGCACTAGACCCTGATATTGATGAGATCCAGCCCTCTGAAATGTCTTTATAATATACAGCGCTAGACCCTGATATTGATGAGATCCAGCCCTCTGAAATGTCTTTATAATATACAGCACTAGACCCTGATATTGATGAGACACAGCCCTCTGAAATGTCTTTATAATATACAGCACTAGACCCTGATATTGATGAGACACAGCCCTCTGAAATGTCTTTATAATATACAGCACTAGACCCTGATATTGATGAGATCCAGCCCTCTGAAATGTCTTTATAATATACAGCACTAGACCCTGATATTGATGAGATCCAGCCCTCTGAAATGTCTTTATAATATACAGCACTAGACCCTGATATTGATGAGATCCAGCCCTCTGAAATGTCTTTATAATATACAGCACTAGACCCTGATATTGATGAGATCCAGCCCTCTGAAATGTCTTTATAATATACAGCACTAGACCCTGATATTGATGAGACACAGCCCTCTGAAATGTCTTTATAATATACAGCACTAGACCCTGATATTGATGAGACACAGCCCTCTGAAATGTCTTTATAATATACAGCACTAGACCCTGATATTGATGAGACACAGCCCTCTGAAATGTCTTTATAATATACAGCACTAGACCCTGATATTGATGAGATCCAGCCCTCTGAAATGTCTTTATAATATACAGCACTAGACCCTGATATTGATGAGACACAGCCCTCTGAAATGTCTTTATAATATACAGCACTAGACCCTGATATTGATGAGACACAGCCCTCTGAAATGTCTTTATAATATACAGCACTAGACCCTGATATTGATGAGACACAGCCCTCTGAAATGTCTTTATAATATACAGCACTAGACCCTGATATTGATGAGACCCAGCCCTCTGAAATGTCTTTATAATATACAGCACTAGACCCTGATATTGATGAGATCCAGCCCTCTGAAATGTCTTTATAATATACAGCACTAGACCCTGATATTGATGAGATCCAGCCCTCTGAAATGTCTTTATAATATACAGCACTAGACCCTGATATTGATGAGATCCAGCCCTCTGAGCCCGCAAGCCAGTCTCTCTGACAGCAGTGGTCGCCTCTCTCTTGCAGTGATGATATTATCCAGTATGTTCTGGTGCAGGTTGAGGCGCCCATGCCTAACCTGCCCAGACCTCGCTTCTCCCTCTACCTCTCCTCTCAGCTGCAGTACGGAGTGGTCCTGGTCTATCACAGGCAGTGCGGGTACCTGCTAGGTATGTGTTGACCGCCCTCTGCCTCCCCCTTTTCCTCTCCCTCTCTCTTCCTCCCTCTCTCCCCGTCTCCCTCTTCCTCTCCTCAGTTGCATTATTGTGCCTGCGCGGTACAACTGACCTTCATTACTGTTAGTGTTCTCTTCCATTATTATTATTATTATTATTATTATTGTTGTGTTTGTGCTGTTGATCTCAGAGGAAATCCAGCAGACACTCTGTGCTTTACAATGCTTCTCTGGGCAAACAGACAACTCTGTGATTTACAATGCTTCCCTAGCTTTACCAGTCTCTGGCTTTACAATGCTTCCCTATGTTTACCAGACCTCTCTGTGCTTTACAATGCTTCCCTATGCTTTACCAGACCTCTCTGTGCTTTACAATGCTTCCCTATGCTTTACCAGACCTCTCTGTGCTTTACAATGCTTCCCTATGCTTTACCATGCTTCCCTATGCTTTACCAGACCTCTCTGTGCTTTACAATGCTTCCCTATGCTTTACCAGACCTCTCTGTGCTTTACAATGCTTCCCTATGCTTTACCAGACCTCTCTGTGCTTTACAATGCTTCCCTATGCTTTACCAGACCTCTCTGTGCTTTACAATGCTTCCCTATGCTTTACCAGACCTCTCTGTGCTTTACAATGCTTCCCTGTGCTTTACCAGACCTCTCTGTACTTTACAATGCTTCCCTATGCTTTACCAGACCTCTCTGCTTTTTTTTTGGTTTGTTTTTTTTATCAGCCCCCCCCCCCCAGTGTTAATGATGGGCTGATTGTGATTTTGTCCTCCGATCCAATTCCAGGACTAACCTGAGCCTGCCTGACAACCTGTCCCTGCTGGAGACATATGAGGGAGCCATGGACCCTTTCTTCGGAGTGATGGAGGAGCAGCTGGAGCTACCCAGCCCCCTGCAGCTACCCCAGGCGAGAGCAGAGAGGGGGGAGAGGGGAGGGAGAGAGAGGGAGGGAGGGAGAGAGATGGGGGGTAAGTTGGATAACTATCTCTACAGTAACAGTGAAGAAACATCTAAGGCATCTGATGCAGTGGTTCTCAGTCCTGATCCTGGGGGGCAAATCCCTGCCCTCTTGTTTTTTGTTCCCAATTACATATTCTAACCCATAATTGAACTAATAATCTGCCTAATCTGATCTTTTTAATTATTTTAAAACAGATAGAGATTTCAATTTAGGTATAAAATTGTATAAGGAACTTAGATTCTCCAACTTTTTTTTAGAAGCTGCACAATTTAAAAAGTCAGATTAAGCTAATTATTAGTTCAGTTAAGGGTTCAATTAAGTAATTGAGAGCTTGGTTAGAGCCAAAACCAGCAGGGTAGCGATATCCCTCAGGATCAGGATTGAGGACCACTGGTCTAATGTATTCAAAGTAAAAAAAAAAAAAAAAAAAACGACAAAGCACAACAAAACATCTGTGTTCTGAAATGCTGACATAAAACCGGGTGACTCTGAACCCCTCCCTCAGATGAGGCACATTCTAGAGGCAGCCACTCCAGAGCGCCCGCGAGAGGAAAGTCCCAGAGCAGCAGCCGTGGAACCAGGTTAGTCTGTGTGTGTGTGTCTGTATCAGTGTTTCTGTGTATTAATATGTGTATGTGAGGCTGTGTGTGTGTGTCGGTCACTTGTCTGTTTAACCTCTTCTCTCTCCCCCCCTCCCTCTCTTCTGTAGATTTCCTCACAGTGTCCCCCGAGAGCATCACTCTGAAGGAGACTGAGCCTATCCTGCCTCCGAGGATCGAGGTTCGTGTCTGAGTCCGCAACACATTCCTGTCAGTCAATCAGTCCCAATCAACACCTTATTTACATAGCGCCTTTCATACAAAAACTATATCAACAACAACAATCTTTATATAGCGCCTTTCATAGTGGAGCACCATCACAGAGCGCTTTACGAGACACGAGACTAGGGTGTGTGAACTATGCATTAGCTGCAGGGTCTCTTACAACAACGTCTCACCCCAAAGACGCAGCACAAGGAGGTTCAGTGACCTGCTCGGGGTCACACACAGTGTACTGTTATTATTGTTAGCGAGGTCTGGAGTGTTATTATCGTGATACACAAGACCACAGCCCAGCTCACAGCTGTAGTTCACGGAGTCTGATATTATTATTATTATTATTATTATTATTATTATTATTATTATTAGCTTGTGTTTTTACGGTTTCCTTCCAGTACGAGATGGACTTGCCAGAAATCACAGCACAAGAGATTGAAATGCTCCTGGAGCAGGAAGACATGTTTCCCACAGAGGAGGAACAGAGAGAGAGGGAGAGACAGCGAGAGAGAGACAGGGAGAGGGAGAGGAGACGCAGAGACGGTAAGGTCGAAGAGAAGGAGAGTTCGAATACTGCTTATCCCCTTTAAGAAGTTTTTATTTTAAAAAACGGCTGGTATTCATTAAACCTGTTACTGTTGTTTACAGAACGCGTGAAAAGTTGTCCTTCCCTCGCCTTTACAACCGTGTGCCAATCAATGGCAATATACACCCGCCGAGTGTTTTCAAAGCCAAAGTGTAATAAAACACAGTGAAAGCACGGTAAAGCATAGGGAAGCATTGTAATAAGAGAGGTCACAGGGAAGATTGTAAATCACAGGTAGGGAAGCATTGTAAAGCACAGAGAGGTCTGGTAAAGCACAGGAAGCATTGTAAAGCACAGAGAGGTCTGGTAAAGCACAGGGAAGCATTGTAAAGCACAGAGAGGTCTGGTAAAGCACAGGGAAGCATTGTAAAGCACAGAGAGGTCTGGTAAAGCACAGGGAAGCATTGTAAAGCACAGAGAGGTCTGGTAAAGCATAGGGAAGCATTGTAGGGTAAAGCATTGTAAAGCACAGAGAGGTCTGGTAAAGCACAGGGAAGCATTGTAAAGCACAGAGAGGTCTGGTAAAGCATAGGGAAGCATTGTAAAGCACAGAGAGGTCTGGTAAAGCATAGGGAAGCATTGTAAAGCACAGAGAGGTCTGGTAAAGCATAGGGAAGCATTGTAGGGAGCAGTAAAGCACAGAGAGGTCTGGTAAAGCACAGGGAAGCATTGTAAAGCACAGAGAGGTCTGGTAAAGCATAGGGCATTGTAAAGCACAGAGAGGTCTGGTAAAGCACAGGGAAGCATTGTAAAGCACAGAGAGGTCTGGTAAAGCATAGGGAAGCATTGTAAAGCACAGAGAGGTCTGGTAAAGCATAGGGAAGCATTGTAAAGCACAGAGAGATCTGGTAAAGCACATTAAAAACTAAACCATGGACAACTAACCCTTATAAAAGTTTTCAAAAGTACTGGGCAGAAATACAGAGGCAATCTTTTATAAATGGGCTTTTATAAAAATTGCTCCTTTTCTTCCAGACTTGTTCATTTTCACTTTGTTTTCTTTCTCCTTCCAGAGTTGGAGGACAGAGAGAGGGAGCGAGAAGCAGAGAGAGAGCCGGAGAGAGAGGCAGTGGAGAGCATCGTTTCACTGGAGCTGTGAGGAGATTCTCATTGCAGGGGGATTCTCATAACAAGGGAACATTATTCAGTAACTTCCATTGGACTCGCTCTCACTCTATTGATTTCTCTCCCTCTGCCTGTATGTCTTTCTCCCTGTGTCTCTCTCTCTCTCTCTTGTATTGATTTCTCTCTCTCTCCCTTCTCTCTCCCTCTGTCTTTGTATTGATTCCTCTCCCTCTCCCTCTCTCTCTCTCTCTCTCTCAGTCCCCGAGGGGAGCTGGGTCCGGAGTTGGACTCTATGGTTCTGCTGGACGAGGTCACTGGTCTTCCAGTAGAGGTCCCGTCTATCCCAGCAGCCACCGTGTCGGTGGAGGTGACCCCCCCCAGAGATATCCCCATTCCCTCCCCCACCTCCCCCCTGAGAGAGGAGAGTCCAGAGGTGAGGACAGCACAGCACAATACAATACATTGCAATACAGTGCAGCACAATACACTACACTGCAATACAGTGCAGCACAATACACACAACACAAAGCCTGACGATGCTGTACAGTTGGTTTACAGCATTAACACTCTCTCTCTCTCTCTGCAGCTCCAGCTTGCTGCCCTCCCAGAAGCCCCCCCTGCTGCCGTGACCCCCCAGCGCAGACGCAGGCAGCTCCGATTCATCGACCTCAGCACGCAGATATCCCAGGATGCACTGCGGGAGCAGATACGCAACCCCCTGGCCGAGACACGCCCGCTGGTACGAGAGAGAGGGGAGTGAAGGAGCAGCTGCTGGGGTTTGTGTGGGTCGCTGTTCTCCACAGAGTCTTTAACAAACCTGAGCAGCTGCTTCTGAATTCACTCTGAACCGTAAATCAGACCTCGCCTGATTTCTGAGGAGCACGCCATCCCATAGTTTCGTGCAGCACTGATATTCACTCACGCTACACAGCGAGGAAACTGAACCCAGCACTAACTTGCATGTAGCGTAGAATATGAGATACAGCATTTCTGAGCTGAAATGTGAAAAAATTCAATCCATCCACTGCTATCTCGTCTCAACTGCGGCCAGAACCTTAGCATCACCTACGATTGTAGGATTAAAAAATAAAACTATATGCACCTCATTGAGATATTTTACTTAACATCTTGTAATCAAAAGAACTACAAAATAATACTGCCAAAATAAAAAAAAAAAAGTATCAGAAGCTATAATATCAGTCCAGTAGTATTTCATGGCAGATTTCAGAAATGTCACATTTTTCCAGTCAGTTTTTTCAATGTGAAGCAGCTGACTCTATGAAGCTGAGGGAGTTCATTCTATATAGAGGGGGTGCAATTCAATATGTTAACAAGGGAACATTATTCAGCAGCTTTCACTGGACTCTATGAAGCTGAGGGAGTTCATTCTATATAGAGGGGGTGCAATTCAATATGTTAACAAGGGAACATTATTCAGCAGCTTTCACTGGACTCTATGAAGCTGAGGGAGTTCATTCTATATAGAGGGGGTGCAATTCAATATGTTAACAAGGGAACATTATTCAGCAGCTTTCACTGGACTCTATGAAGCTGAGGGAGTTCATTCTATATAGAGGGGGTGCAATTCAATATGTTAACAAGGGAGCATTATTCAGCAGCTTTCACTGGACTCTATGAAGCTGAGGGAGTTCATTCTATATAGAGGGGGTGCAATTCAATATGTTAACAAAGGAACATTATTCAGCAGCTTTCACTGGACTCTATGAAGCTGAGGGAGTTCATTCTATATAGAGGGGGTGCAATTCAATATGTTAACAAGGGAACATTATTCAGCAGCTTTCACTGGACTCTATGAAGCTGAGGGAGTTCATTCTATATAGAGGGGGTGCAATTCAATATGTTAACAAGGGAACATTATTCAGCAGCTTTCACTGGACTCTATGAAGCTGAGGGAGTTCATTCTATATAGAGGATGTGCATTCAATATGTTAACAAGGGAACATTATTCAGCAGCTTTCACTGGACTCTATGAAGCTGAGGGAGTTCATTCTATATAGAGGGGGTGCAATTCAATATGTTAACAAGGGAACATTATTCAGCAGCTTTCACTGGACTCTATGAAGCTGAGGGAGTTCATTCTAATAATAGAGGGGGTCACTTAAAAAAATCTTTCCATCCATTGCTTCGTTTCTTTCAAGGGAACATTCTTTCACTCCTATGAAGCTTATTCTATATAGAGGATGATGCAAAACATTTCTCTAGAGCTGGACTGGACAGTTCTATCAGGCGTTGCTTCACTTGCTTCAGAGACCCCTACACTGCAGCTACTGCATACTTACAGTTCTTAAAAAAATCTTTCCATCCATTGCTTTGTTTCTTTCTCTCATTCTTTCTCCCTTATTCTCTTTCTCCCTCCTCTTTCTTTCTCATTCTCTCTCTCAGGAGGAGATGCTTGTTGACCCACCAGAGAGACGCAGGAGGACTCCGGTGGAGCTCTTCAACGCGCCCTGCTGCAGTGAGTGCTCTTACCCTAGCATCAGTATCACAGTTATTACCGTGAAACTCGCCTCTAACAAACATTTACTTATTTATTTATTCACTGGTATTAAACACATCCATTCAAGAGGCTCTGTGGTCCAGTGGTTAAAGAAACAGGCTTGTAACCAGCAGGTCCCTGGGTTCAAATCCCAGCTCAGCCACTGTGTGACCCTGAGCAGGTCACTGAAACTCCCTTTGGGGTGAGATGTTGTAAGTGACTCTGATGCACAGCTCACACACCTTAGTCTCGTATTTTGTAAAGCGCTTTGTGGTGGTGCTGCACTATGAAAGGCGCTATATAAAGATTATTATTATTATTATTGCCGTGTTGGTTACGAGTCGAAGTGAACTTTCCTCCTCACCCGGGCTTCACTGCTGTCGAGGATTCTTGGCTGAAATTGCGATTCCAGATTCCAGGTCAGTTTTGTTCAGTTCCAAATGCCTTTACAGTTGTGCTGCAGGAATTACAATTATAATTGGCAAGAAGGCATTGACAATGCCAGCGTCCCCGATGAGAGGAAAATCTCGTTTCCAATCGGCTTTTATAAAGAACTCGGCGCGGAGGTGGATCGGCGTCGAGTGGCACTCAGTTGTAAAGGCGAGGGAAGGACAGCAGTTCTTGCTTTGAAAGCAGCATGTTAACTACACCTGGCGATGAGTACATATTTGTTAGCGGCAATTAGGAGTTTCAGCACACCCCTAATTATTATTATTATTATGCCGATTGTAATGAGCTGCAGTTGCCTTTCCTGTAATGTTTATGTTGACGGCTTTTTTTACGTTGAAGCTTTTCTAACTGTTCTTGTTATTCTCACAATGCTGACTCCCTCCCTCGCTCGCTCTCTCTCTCTCTCTCTCTCTCCCCCCAGCCCCCCCTCTCCCCCCTCCCCTGCTGCGTCTCTGGCGCCACTGTGCTATCGTCTCCCCTGTTGACTACGCTGCCAGGAGAGCGAGGGAGCGACTGGAGAGGAGAGAGGAAGAGGAGGAGAGTGAGATGGAGGTATGACTGGGGGGGTGGGGTGGGGGGTTAATTTTGCAGTTTTCCTCCTGTGCTTATATTGTACATTTACCATAGTTTACCCTGGTTTGCTATGCTTTTAAATATCTACTTTACAATGCTTCCCTATGCTTTACCAGACCTCTCTGTGCTTTACAATGCTTCCCTATGCTTTACCAGACCTCTCTGTGCTTTACAATGCTTCCCTATGCTTTACCAGACCTCTCTGTGCTTTACAATGCTTCCCTATGCTTTACCAGACCTCTCTGTGCTTTACAATGCTTCCCTATGCTTTACCAGACCTCTCTGTGCTTTACAAATGCTTCCCTATGCTTTACCAGACCTCTCTGTGCTTTACAATGCTTCCCTATGCTTTACCAGACCTCTCTGTGCTTTACAATGCTTCCCTGTGCTTTACCAGACCTCTCTGTGCTTTACAATGCTTCCCTATGCTTTACCAGACCTCTCTGTGCTTTACAATGCTTCCCTGTGCTTTATTACACAGCTGTGCTTTTAGGGGAAGCTCACTTCCAGTAATAATTGCTCAATGTTCCCCTCAAGGTCGTTCTCGAAGCTGTTGAGCCCAGCATGGCTCAGATTGAGATTTCAGGTGAGCAGATAAAAACATCACAGTAACACAAAACCTTAAACACTGAGACACAGTGTGCTGGCCAGCCCATAACAGCGACAGTATTTCACATTCAATTAAATACATAGTTTGCCTCCCCTGTGCTCTGTGGGTTAGGTGCCTATGGTCTCAATCAAGTTACACTTCAACAGGAGAAAAATATACTAAAAGGTCAGAAGGGAACATTATTCAGCAGCTTTCACTGGACTCTATGAAGCTGAGGGAGTTCATTCTATATAGAGGGGGTGCAATTCAATATGTTAACAAGGGAACATTATTCAGCAGCTTTCACTGGACTCTATGAAGCTGAGGGAGTTCATTCTATATAGAGGGGGTGCAATTCAATATGTTAACAAGGGAACATTATTCAGCAGCTTTCACTGGACTCTATGAAGCTGAGGGAGTTCATTCTATATAGAGGGGGTGCAATTCAATATGTTAACAAGGGAACATTATTCAGCAGCTTTCACTGGACTCTATGAAGCTGAGGGAGTTCATTCTATATAGAGGGGGTGCAATTCAATATGTTAACAAGGGAACATTATTCAGCAGCTTTCACTGGACTCTATGAAGCTGAGGGAGTTCATTCTATATAGAGGGGGTGCAATTCAATATGTTAACAAGGGAACATTATTCAGCAGCTTTCACTGGACTCTATGAAGCTGAGGGAGTTCATTCTATATAGAGGGGGTGCAATTCAATATGTTAACAAGGGAACATTATTCAGCAGCTTTCACTGGACTCTATGAAGCTGAGGGAGTTCATTCTATATAGAGGGGGTGCAATTCAATATGTTAACAAGGGAACATTATTCAGCAGCTTTCACTGGACTCTATGAAGCTGAGGGAGTTCATTCTATATAGAGGGGGTGCAATTCAATATGTTAACAAGGGAACATTATTCAGCAGCTTTCACTGGACTCTATGAAGCTGAGGGGGTTCATTCTATATAGAGGGGGGGGGGGGGGGGGGGGGGTTAAAGGGAACATTATTCAGGGGACTCTATGAAGCTGAGGTATTTAACAAGGGAAGTTATCCAATTGTTTGTACCTTTGTCACGGTGACTTATAAAGTAAGCGTCCAGCTTCATTAAGTCTCATGGGTGAATTTCAATTTAAAGGGGTCCCTGTGATCAGTAACTTTACATGATAATTAACCATAAGGGGGGGGGGGGGGGGGGGATGCTAAACTTTAGATGAGATGGCCTGTACACTAGACCATTTCATCTCCCTCATTCTCATTCTCTCTCTGCCCCTCCCTGCCCCATTCCCCTCTTTGACCTCCCCTCCTCCCTCTGTGGTTTTGGCTCCAGTTCCCTCCGAGATGCTCCTGGAGGTGTCTGATGAGGAGCGCTCGCGCAGTTTCGTCACTCTGGAGAGCAGATGGTGAGGGAGGGAGAGAGGAGTGAGAGGGTGTGGTTCTCTATATCTATAGAGAGAGAGAAGGCAGAAAGAGGGGAATGGGGGAGAGGAAGAGGAGTGAGCACAGTCAGTGAGGACAGAGACAAGGTTAGGGAGCTGGAGGGCAGGAGAGGGGAGGTGAGGGGAGAGAGCTGGAGGGAAGGAGAGAGTGATGGGAGAGGGAGGTGAGGGATGGAGGGAAGGAGAGGGTGAGGAGAGAGGGAAGGAGGGGGATGAATGGGAGGAGTGAGGGGAGAAGAATGGAGGGAAGGAGAGGGGGTGATGGGAGAGGGAGGTGAGGGATGGAGGGAAGGAAAAGGAGAGTGAGAGCCAGAGAGAAGGGGAGGGTAGAAAGGTGTTCTGTGGCTGAGCTGGGTGTTCGGCTCCCACAGGTCCCCAGTTGAACCAGCGCAGCCAGAAGTAGAGGCAGAGCGTCCGATCCTGGAGGGCATTCCCGAGGAGATCGGCGTTCCAGAGGAGAGGGAGGAACTGGAGGAGCCCGTGACTGCAGAGTCCATGCTCAGGTGAAACTCACTCGCCGATCAGTGAACTAAACTCAGTGCAGTGAAGTTCAGTTTAAACTCAGTGCAATGCAGTTTATTTCTGCTCTGCTTTATTGAAGTGGTCGTTCTTGCCCCTCTGCTCAGATTGGCCTCAGAGCAGATTGATCGCTTCGGGGAGACGTACTTCGATATCCTGGCGCCTCACGGGATCCTCAGGAAAGTGGCAGCCGTGTTGTTCTTCAGAGTGCTGGGTGAGAGAGGGAGGGAGTAAAGACACACACACCCACACACTGACACAGAAAGTCAGAGACACACTGAGCCACAGGAGACATACAAACAGACAAGAGACACACATACAGGGAGACTGACGCACTCGTACTGGGGCACAGACATACAGAGAGACACAGACACACTGGGGCACTGACAGAGACAAAGTAACAGCAGAGAAGGGGAGAGCTGACTTGGGGAGCCCCAGGCTTGTGTAACCCCACTGTCACAGAGCTGTGTGAGAGGAGGGTTCTCATGTAACCCCGCCCCGTCTCTCTCTTTCTCAGAGCTGTGTCAGAGGAGGGTTCTCACTGCATTTCAGTCTGAGCCCTACGCTCGCATCCTCATCCGCCCAGGAGCCCTATACAGAGTTCAGTAACGAAAGAGCAGGCAGCCGTCAGCTTGCTGCTCTGCGACCTTCCCTCATCGCACCCCTGCTAGAGCCTCCAGGAATCTCCGAGACGTGTTTCCCAGAAGGATCGCAAAGTTTTAAAAGTAAAAGAGGACCGCCTTCTCCCATAGTAACAACCGTTCTATTCCAAATTTAGGGTAAACTAACCTGTGAAAAAGTTTCCCATAGTAAAGCTCACTGAAAGCATGGTAAAGCATAGGGAAGCATTGTAAAGCACAGAGAGGTCTGGTAAAGCATAGGGAAGCATTGTAAAGCACAGAGAGGTCTGGTAAAGCACAGGGAAGCATTGTAAAGCACAGAGAGGTCTGGTAAAGCATAGGGAAGCATTGTAAAGCACAGAGAGGTCTGGTAAAGCACAGGGAAGCATTGTAAAGCACAGAGAGGTCTGGTAAAGCACAGGGAAGCATTGTAAAGCACAGAGAGGTCTGGTAAAGCATAGGGAAGCATTGTAAAGCACAGAGAGGTCTGGTAAAGCATAGGGAAGCATTGGCACAGAGAGGTCTGGTAAAGCATAGGGAAGCATTGTAAAGCATATTAAGAGCATGGTAAAATGTATAGCCATGGGGGAAAAACTGCAAAATGACTTGTGATCATTGTTATTTAAAATATTTACATTTAAAATATATATTATTAGTCTATTACAGTGTTAACTGATTATAAAAAACAAACTGAAAAAAAATAAACATGTAAATGTTGCCATTAATTTATAAACAGATTGGCTTATCGATGAATTCATCTAAAAAAAAGGTTGTTTTATGAACTCGTTTTTACAGCGTTTCTTAAACATTTTTGGGCAAACTGAGTTTTAATTCTTCAGGTGTTTTTTTTTTTTAATCTAAACTGTTCATTATTGTACACAAACGTGTTCATTATTTATATATATCATCTGTAAGGAGCTGTCACAATGTACAATCGCACCATGTTGAAGTTCGCTATCGTTGTATCTTATTTATAATACTGATTTGTGTTCAAGTTGTAACTTGTGACAAATTTCTGTTTTTATCTTGTTTTTATAAAAGATTTTTGTAACCCATCTTGTTTGAAGCTGCCATTGTATTCTTCTTCTCATAAGTGAGTTTGTGAACAGTGGATTAGCTTTTACTAAAACTGCCACTTCATGATTTCGAAATGTCACACACTTGAATTTGCCAGTTTTTCATTTATGGAAAACTACAAGCGCTGGGTGTGCAATTCAATATGTTAACAAGGGAACATTATTCAGCAGCTTTCACTGGACTGAAGCTGAGGGACATTCTATATAGAGGGGGTGCAATTCAATATGTTAACATTATTCAGCAGCTTTCACTGGACTCTATGAAGCTGAGGGAGTTCATTCTATATAGAGGGGGTGCAATTCAATATGTTAACAAGGGAACATTATTCAGCAGCTTTCACTGGACTCTATGAAGCTGAGGGAGTTCATTCTATATAGAGGGGGTGCAATTCAATATGTTAACAAGGGAACATTATTCAGCAGCTTTCACTGGACTCTATGAAGCTGAGGGAGACTTTATGAAGCTGAGGGAGTTCATTCTATGAGTTGATTCAGCAGAACAGAGGGAGGCTATTAGGAGAGTATAAAAGCCTCCCTTTCTCTCTGTATTTACAATGGAAACACAGCTAAAGAGATTCAGAATGAGAAGAACATTGACAAGTCAGCTGGCTGCAATATATGTGAATGAAAATATACTGAAGCCAGCTAAGCTTTTGCTGGACAAGCACTACAGCTCCCAGCATGCCTGTGCACCAGCGGTACCAGTGGGGGATGATGGGGGTCGTAGTGCTGTTCAGGGGTTCACCAGCGGCTCTACATCAACAACACGATGGTCGAAGTGAAAAGGGAACCTAAAGAGACCCAATTAAAAATCTCAGTCGCAGCAGTAGCTATTAGATCCCTGTAGCTGGCACTTCAATATGATGCTACAAACAGTAACAACAAGAAAGCGATCAATTCAAACTCAAAATGAAAGTAAACAAACAAAACAATGCCTTCTGCGTGTTATTTTTGGGTTTGTTTTTATTGGCTCACCCACGTGAGCAGAAGACGCGTGGCTTTCTATCGTCTCACTGGTATAACTCCGCCCATTTGAATATATACATATGCATAATGTTCTTTCCTGTTGGCACCCAGCCAATCGGAGTGCTCTGAAGAGGTGTCCTGGGCAGGGGAAAGTCTCAAAGTCCTATCAGGTGTCAGTCTGCTCTGGGTGAATCTTGTGTGTGGCTGAAAAACAATTACAAAAACAAAAATAAAATATACATATAAAACGAAGATAAATTCAAAGCATAAATCGCTTCGTTTAGAAGGGTCCGATTTTGGAGTTTTAATTTGACAGCTCAACCTCCTTTATTAATATTACTTATTTTCTTCATTTCCAATATTCTTGTTTCAATGTGTTACGATCATGATGTAAAAACACTCAAACAAACCCACAGGAGAAGAAACAGACTCTTCCAATATCTCACACACACACACACAGCTCTGGGCAAATGTTGTGCATCGCCCAGAATTTTAGGATTGAGTCATACAGTACTTTATCTTTTTTTTTTTTTTTTTTTTTTATATATATATAAAATGAGCTTAAAGAAATCCTGTTTGACAACAATATGAAATGTCCCTGCATACTGACACACGCCTCTCAAAGTTAAAGGTCACGTTGAAAAGCGATAAATAGTTGGTCGTGCTTTCATTAGTGAACATGAGTGCTGCACTTTCTAAAAAAAATAAATAAATAAAGCGAGGGAGTGTATTTCAGCCAATATGAACGGGGAAATAGATGCCTATTGATTTCTCAGGAATATAACTAAATGTTGCAGTTAATTAAGTCTCACTGATAGCATGCTTTGTGTAATTATAATACCCCACTGCAGTACAGGGTGAAGCAACATTTGCCCATCGCTGAGGTTTAGTGCCTGGGGGCTCGCAGTGTAAACATCTCACCACTAGAGGTCTCCACTCAGCGCCGCAGTGAGGGTGGCTGCCCGGTCTGCAGGGAGTGACATCACAATGCTCTGGAGCTCCTGCTGGTAGCGCTGTGCGATGTCTTGAAGCATCATCAGCAAGGTATTCTGGGTGTCTGAAAATAGAGGCGGGGAGGGGCACAGCAAAATAAGTGACCATTGATTTTTGATGCAATAATTAAAGAAAGAGGAAACATACAACAAGACACTGCACAGGGGAGAGGGGAAATCTTAGGGGAACGGCAGGGATATAAAGAAGGGCTCTCGAACTTGCCCTCGGGAGCCGCTGGGTCTTCTGGTTTGCATTCCAACTTGACAGCTCAGTTAACATCCTTGACCTCATTGTTTGTTCAATTTCACAGGTTGAATGTTTTTCAAGGTCTTACAGGTGAGGAGGTAGAAAATGCACTTAACGTAGGCGTAACCCTTAGCGGTCCATTTATTCGGCGCGTTGGGTCCAATGTATTTTCACATGCACTGTTTATTTTCACAGGCACCGTTTAAAATATTTTGTTTTCCGAGTAAAACAGGTTTAAAAGGCCCTGCGTATCAACAGGACACTCAGTACTGTATCTCCAGCCAAGCCCCACCCCTTGTTGGCTGTATTTTTCACACACCTCTTTATAGACGTGCGCACTGATAAATCCTCTCCTGATCACTCGTTTTATCACCAAACTCCTCAATAATGTGATCCAAGTCATTATTTTATTACTGTAACATCTCAAAAAGCTCTGCAGGTGTCTGATATTCTGAGCGCTGGATGCAGAAGCAGCTATCTCCTTTGTTTTGTCTGTGTTATCTCTGTAGTGGACGGGGCTATGAGGTACACCCTGTTTTTCGGTTTCATTTGGCTCCTATCGGTCTCACTCGGCCATTGAAAGGTTTTCTCTGCTTTTTCCAGAGAAAAACCGACTAGAGACCTGCGCTTGACGTCTTTTTGACGATGTGGGACAGGGTCCAGGCATCGGACTGGAAAGAGAAAATTGTAATGTTGGACCTGATCCGACCTAGGATCTCAAAGGGTTAAATTTGTGCAGTTGATCAAATAAGTGAACTGACCGAGCTCTCGGGGTGGAAGGAAAGCCAGGACACACTGCGGACCACCCCCCCCCCCCCTCGAGAAGCCGAGTTTGACAGCGCTGGTATGAAGGGTCACTTTATAAACCCAAAGCGCAGTAACACTGAATCTTGCAGCACAAGCAGGGTTATGCCTCACCTGTCTTGATCTGTTCGGTCCCCAGAACCTCGCTGAGTATGTTGAGGACTTGTCTCAAGTGCTGAATAACCTGCAAGGGGAAAAACAAAAACAGGATCGATCGATCAATCCGAGCGGTAAGGGCGTCTCCGAGCATCGATACGTTCTCACAGAGGATCGCTCAATCAATCTGAGCGATAAGGGCGCCTCTGAGCATCGATATATTTTCACAGAGGATAGATCGATCAATCTGAGTGCTAAGTGCGTCTCCGAGCATCGATCAATCAGTCTGCTACATTCTCAAAACATTTCACACCATCAGATTCTTTCACATGTTGTTAAATCCACTGTAGACTTAAACAGAGATGCACACAAACGCAAACAGACACACACCCACCCACCCACACACACACACACACACACACACACACACACACACACACACAGAGACTCACCAGCGGTTGCTTGTTGCTGTAGAGGAAGGCTAGGCAGTTGTAGACGGTGGTGTTTTCTTCCAGGTCCTCCTTGAGAGGGAGATGCCTCAGCAGCACAGGGAACACCTGAGAGGAGGAGAGCGAGGGAAGAGATAGGGGAGGAAGGAGAGAGGGAAGAGGAGGAAGGAGGGAGAGTGGAGAGGAGATTTAACACACACTTAAGAGCTATCAGTACCAACCCAACTCTTCTCTCTCTTTCCCTCCTCCCTCCTCTCACCTGTTCGACGGGCACACAGGGCAGGTTGCAGACAGTCATGCGTGACAGGGCGGCGCACACGTTGTCCAGCACACGCTTGTTGGTCTCTCTAGAGACGAGGTTTGAGAACACGCCCAGGAGAGTTGGGTAATCACTTTCGCGAGGAGAGGGTCAAGGGTCACACAGTCCGGGATCCAGGAGTGAAAACAAACAAACAACGCCGTCCATAAACCAGACAGCGCTCAGCAAGTAACGCTGAATTTAGAAACGTGAACAGAAACCCGATTAGTAACGGCACGCGTTTTGACTGGAAGCCTTTCTCGGTGTGTCTGGTTAAAACGTTTGTCATTAATTAGAAGACAGCGTTTAGCACCTCTAAACTAGGAGACACACAAAAACACACACCACTTACAGATACAGTACGAGTGCCTATATGGAGGAGTCTAGCGCCCCCACTGTGAGCACGCTGTTACTGCACCCCTCTCTGATTGAAGGATACAGTGAGAGTGCCTCTCCGGATGCCTCCACTAGCGCCCCCACTGCGAACACGCTGTTACTGCGCACCTCATCGTCCTCGTCCCGGACTCCTCCCATCAGGACGGGGAGGAGCTTGCTGGCAAAGCGGGAGACCACACCCGCTGACTCTGCCACGCCCCCCGTGCCCATGGCTACGCCCCCCATGGCCTGCAGCGTCTCCGCGATGGTCCCGATAGAGAAGGAACGATCGGCCACCGTGCACGAGGACTTCTGAGAGGGGAGAGAGTGAAGAACAGTGAAACTCAGACACTCACACACACAGACAAACAGACACACTCACAGACAGACACACGCACTCAGACAGACTCTGGGACTCACAGTCTTGACGAGCAGCAGTGGCAGGAAGCCAGCAAAGTAGGGCGCGAACTCCTGGGGCCCCGCAGCCAGAGCCAGCAGAGGAATGCCCTCACCAGCATACTCCTGCAGCATCGAGTCAAACTCCGCCTGGGGAGAGAACGCGGGCGTCAACGGGGCTGTGTTCAGAGGCTCGTTTACAAGCCAGGAATTAGTACTTTGCCACCCTACTTTTTGGGTTCAAAGATAAATTGTGAAACTGTTGAGATTTTTGAATCCCAATTGGAACTTGTACGAACTGGGAAGCATTTTATGAAACACTTTTTTTTTTTTTTTTTTTTTTTTTTTTTTTTAGAAATCTACGAGACTGGCAGCTCTTTCTTATAATCTTTACTTTTATATAGCGCCTTTCACAGTGGAGCACCATCACAGAGCACTTTGCAAGATACAAGACTAGGGTATGTGAGCTATGCATCAGCTGCAGAGTCACTTGCAATGTCTCACCCCAAAGACACAGCACAAGGAGTTTCGGTGACTTGCTCAGGGTCACACACAGTGAGTCAGTGGCTGAGCTGGGATTTGAACCAGGGACCTGCTGGTTACAAGCCTGTTTCTTTAACCACTGGAACACAGAGCCTCCTGCCTCATCTTCCTTTTCTTAGGGAAGGGGTGAAGGAGAAGATGAGGAGGACGGGGAAGGAGCAACTGAGCTGCCGGCTTTGCCCAGAGCACAAGGCTGCTGAGGGACTAACGAACAACCACAGCCGAGTGCACAGTACACGTAGGTTTGAGTGACTGTCGTCTTATGCCCTTGGGGAGTGGCTGCGACTGTGCCACGGGCATTACCTGCCCAAACCACAAGAGATTAACTGCTGTTATGTGTTTGTGTTGATAGAACCTAACACTGTGATTTACCACTGTAAAAAAAAAAAAAAAAAAAACTGTTGCCAACTAAACTGAAGCACATGACAAAACACCTGAACTGGAAAATGACGTGCTTTCAGATTAAAAATAAAAACAACTTAGAAAAAATATACAGTATCTCTCTCTCCCCGGGAATTCTGTACAGCTGGACAGCAGAACATTATAGCCAGGAGCATTTAACAGAGAAATAAACTTGCCTTACTTTAAATATCTAATACGACAAATAGTTTGAACAGCATGTTGTTTTTCATTACGTTTTCAGGGGTTTTTGTTAATGCATGTCTTTGTTTTTTGCCGTTTTAAATTTTTTAAATGCAATCTTTCTTTGTGTTCTCTGAAAAATGGACAAGGGCAGGAACGCGGTCAAAATGAAAATCAGATATGCGTCACACTCTCTAACCGTCACTGAAATTAAGTTTTCATAGGCTGGGATATGCGAGTGCTGACTGGAGTAAAATAATGTTCAGATAGTTTTGTCAGTGAGTGGGGGAAGTGGTAGGATCTCAAGAGCCTGGCGTTACAAGTTCGCTCAGTAAGTAAGCAGGTGCAAAGCCTGGATTAAACAACAGATTAACACAAATAGAGAGACATGTTTGTGGAATTAAGCAGAGCGTTGTATCACAGTTTTTACTGGTAATCTTTTTTTTTTTTTTTTTTTTTTTCCCCACTAAGAAACGACCTTTGTAGTGCTGGTAGCTGTTGACTTTCCAAACACAGCCAAGACAGATTTACTTAATATAAAGTTGCCACTGTGCAAATATTTAAGGGCGTCCTTTAATAACGTCACTTATCTCGATCAAATAAATTTATTTATATTAAATCAAAAATTTTTTTATTATAAATCACAATCTTGACATGCTATGTTTACCTGGTTACAAGCCTGTTTCTTTAACCACTGGACCACACAACCTCACATATACACTCTGGCTAAACATTCGACAATTTCCTGTCATTTGCTCAACTCCATAGGGTGCTTTTCCATGGAGATTTTGATATCCAGGCTGATGTGGAATAAGATGCTAAATGTGTGTTTGATTACACTCAGCATGTTAAAAAGGGCCTATGCACATGGCTTATTTGTTCAAAAAGTGTCAAGGTTAGATCCTACTATATCATTTGGTTATTCTTTTTGAGATTAAGCTGCCTTTACAGATGAAGAGTGCAGTGTGTTAGTATGGCTTTGTGGAAGCCCTGAAGCTGGTGCTGAAAACTGAACGATTAACTCCAGTCTGAGGCTCCAGTCACATGGGCTAAAGGAGAGGAGCAATCCTTGGTGTTTTGGCGAGTGGATATACTGCATTTTTGTAAATGTGTGCACACCGTTTTAGTGAAGGTTAAATGCCTCCCTTAAGCAGTGCTGGTTTTGTCTGTATTTTGGCCCTTGGCAACAGCGCTTTTAAATTACAGTGTCCCCAGTTTAAAAAAAAAAAAAGTATATTTTAAATGAACCTCACCTTGGGCAAGGGCTGACATGCGGCGAAAGAAAAGATCGTAAACCAGAAAGCAGACGGAGAGCTGCAGCATTCCTGGACTCGAACCTGTTCACACTATCGGGTGCATCCTGCACTCCATTACCGGATGCGCCACTCGGGAGCCCCTTCCTGTGCATATTTTATGTTTACATGCACGTGTGTAGTGCTGCACGCAGTGTGGGTTGTGAAGCACAGGTGATAGAAAGTGTATAATTGTATTTAGGATTGCACAATCACGCCACGTGCAGATTAAAATGGGTATTAGTATGGGGGCACGGGGAGGGCACAATTAGCTAACAGGCAGACTGTACCGTGATTCAACTGAATGATTTAGCGAGCAATTGAGCCAGGCCGAGCTGTGTAAAAGAGGCAGACACCTTTCACTCTGAGTGTTCAGAGGTGGAACAAGACAACAAGAACTGAAAATAAAATACAACACTGGCTTGATTTAGTGCTCGCTTTGTTTTGGTCGGTTTTATTTTTGTGTGCAAGTGTTTTAAACCGCACATTCACTCACCAAAACCGTATACTGTCTCCTCCGGTTCTGATGTCGCCACAAAGCCAAACTTGTCACAAGACGCTACAGTTTTACACCTCTGATTTATCTTTTACAGCCAAGATCTTGGTGAAGTTGGTAGCCAATCAGCTTAGTATGTTTCTTGATAACTGTAAAGTTTCAAAGAAATCGGGTTTTCGACCTGCTCATAGTTAGAGTTGTAAATGACTTACTGGTAAATGCAGACTCTGATCCAATAAAACCAGAATGGAAACAGAGCCAAAGTGTAGCAGTTTATACTGCTGAGCATAACGTTTTAGTGGATCGTCTTAAACTGGATCTTGTTGTCTGGAGCTGTACTAAACTAGTTTAAAATCATATCTTACTAACAGAACTGTGTTTCCTTGGGAGATTCAGCATCAGGATTATCTACAATAACTGTGGCGTTCCCCAGGGTTCAATGCTTGGTCCCATATTCTCTTTATACATGCTACCGCTGGGGGAGATATTTCATAAACACAGCGTACATTTTCACAGCTATGCTGGCGACACCTCTGCGGTCTCTGATTTAATCGAGTGTGTGAATAATGTCAAAATCTGGCTGTCTCAATTTGTTGCAGCTCAGCTCGGATAAGACAGAAGTTTTGATTTAGGGGCTCTCAAACAAGAATTTGCCAGTTCTCTAAAAACAGAAATAAAAAAAACTAGTGACCACATAACTCCCCTGTGGTGATGTCAGAGCCGGAAGAGAAACACAAACATTGCAGATGGCTGGTGAATGAAAGCGCTGTGGCGCTTTAATTAAAAAAATAAATAAATAAAAAGGGTTTGACAAAAACAAATAAGTTGAACCCAAAGCGAAATCAAACACAAAACTGACACCAACTAAACAAACAGGGAGTGAGAAGACAAACAAGTATCGCAATTGTTATTTTTGATTCTTAATCCTCTCTCTCCCGTTCCTTCACCCTGAACCGTACTTGTTTTTCGCTGTTCTACATTTTTTAAATGCATTGTTCACTTTAACCACTTTTTTTTTTTTTTTAACACAGCAGTACTCACACACGTTTGTCCACCATCATACGTGTTACATGAAACCGCAACCAGGCAACTGATTATTAAAAGAGCTTTTGTACCGAGACGTGCTTTGAGGTCGGCTGATTCTGGTCTTCTGTCCCTCCCAAAGATTAACAAAAAGGAAAATAGAAAGAGCTTTCAGTTGCAATGCTCCCAGATTGCAGAATAAACTACCGTCTCATATTAGAAATCAAGATTAAAAAACTCACTTTTTTTTAGACATGCATTTTATACTAAAACAATTTTTTATTTCTCTACTAAGATTGATGTTTTAAAAATGTTTTTTAAATAGTTTTATTGAATGAACATGACATCTGGAGTGGATCACTTTCTTTAATTATAAGATGACCACATAAGAGATTTCTGACGAGTGTGCTACCAAACCTGTCTCTGCGGTTATTTGACAAGCTACGTATTTTATACACGCACAATAAAATAACACATCAAACAGCAACCTAAATATTACACATGTGTTTAATTCAAATAACATTTTATTCCAGATCTTACCTGGGAAAAATATGTACATTTTAGATTTCAGATTCTAGACTTTTGCAATCTAAAATCAAAATAACAAATGTAGCACTGACTTTGTCCCCGCCCCCTACTGTACAGTAAAACTCACAGGAAAGCCAGGACAGATGCACCGATAGGCTGATTAAACATCGCTATCATGTGAACAGTAAATAAGAAACTTAACCACTTTGGAAGACTATTTGGTATTTGTCTAAGGATGTTTGTTTTCTTGTTTCATTTGCCCAAGTGCAATGCACACAGGGATAAAAATAATAAACACTATCTACAGAATTAAGAGATATACTCTGCAGCGTGTACTAAGTAGTTCATTTAAATCAACAGGGTTTATTTTATTTTCTCTCTCTGTACTAGTCCAGTATGCATCAGCCCCTAGGTGAATTTCACAAATTCTGTAGATCCCTACAAATGAGTGGCCATGACATTGTCTCAGTTGGACAACAGTTCCAGCAATTTCAAAACACTTCCATTGCTATCCACGTGCAGATGGTCTATACTAGCGCTTCCCAGCCGCGGTCCTGGGTAACCGCTGGGTGATTTCCATTCCAACTAAGCGCTCAATTACTGAACTAGACACCTTCACTGAAACTGATCATTTGCTTAATTAGATTTTTTTTAAATTGTTTTTAGATCTTACAAGCTGCAGATTTCAAGTCTTATAACTGGAACTCTGCAACTGTTTAAGAGCTGAAAACAATTTAAAAAAAGGTCTAATTAAGCAAATGATCAGGTCAATTAAGGGTCTAGTTAAGTAACTGAGAGCTCGGTTGGAATTGAAACCAGCAGACACAGAGTCCCGGGACCGGGGTTCAGAATCACTGGTCTAAATCACAGAGGGCTAAGTTGTGTCCTGCAAAGTACAAAACACAGTCTATAAAAAACACAGGTTTGGCCATTCCCCCCAGTTAGGTAATTGATGCTAATTGCAGAGTGGCCATATGTATAAAAGCAAGGAGTAATCCTTTGTCTGGTGGAAGGTGTTTCCGGTGGCGAGTTGAATGGTTTGCGGCGTGTACGCTTCATGCTGAGACAGCCTTTATGATAATTTTTGCCAGCTTGAGAAACCCTGTGTAATCAAAAACGAACTATACAGCGCCTGCAGGCCAGCTGTTTTTAGGAATTCAACATCAGTTTTCCTCAACAGCTTCACAATTTGGCCAGAACTGTTCCATCGCCCTACAGAATGAACTGATGTTGCGTCATAGTCCAATGAAAGCTGCTGAATAATGTTCCCTTGTTAACATATTGAATTGCACCCCCTCTATATAGAATGAACTCCCTCAGCTTCATAGAGTCCAGTGAAAGCTGCTGAATAATGTTCCCTTGTTAACATATTGAATTGCACCCCCTCTATATAGAATGAACTCCCTCAGCTTCATAGAGTCCAGTGAAAGCTGCTGAATAATGTTCCCTTGTTAACATATTGAATTGCACCCCCTCTATATAGAATGAACTCACTCAGCTTTATAGAGTCCAATGAAAGCTGCTGAATAATGTTCCCTTGTTAACATATTGAATTGCACCCCCCTCTATATAGAATGAACTCCCTCAGCTTCATAGAGTCCAGTGAAAGCTGCTGAATAATGTTCCCTTGTTAACATATTGAATTGCACCCCCTCTATATAGAATGAACTCCCTCAGCTTCATAGAGTCCAGTGAAAGCTGCTGAATAATGTTCCCTTGTTAACATATTGAATTGCACACCAGCGCTTTGTAGTTTTCCCAGATACTTCACATGGTAAAAAACTGACTGGAAAAACGTGACATTTCGAAATCTAACATGAAATACTACTTGACTGCTACTATAGACTTTCTTGCGAAATCATTTTGTGGTTTCTTTGATTACATGGTTAAATAATACAATAAATTCAGTTCAGATAGTTGTTTTACTTATTGCTCACCCATTGTGTGACTGAGCAAGTCACTTCACCTCCTTGGGCTCCGTCCTACGGATGAGACGTCAAACAAACGAGGTCCTATTGGAAGAGACTCTGCAGCAGCAGCAGTTGTTGATGATGCAGAGTTCACTCCCCCTAGTCTCTGCAAGTCGCTCTGGATAAAAGAGTCTGCTAATTGACTCATTAATATTACTTCCAAGGTACAAGTGTCATTACTATCCCATTCCAAAAACCACTTGCATGGTATTTCTTTTGTGTTTTGCTCTTTACACAGCTCTACTTCTTTGGTAGTGGATTCGACTGCAATTATTATTATTATTTTTTAAAATACTGACATCCGTCATCGTTCAGGTAGTGTTTTTTTTTTTTTTTTTTTTTTTTTTTTAAATACATCAGCTGCCGCTCACACACAAACTAGTTTTTCCAGTTGGTAACAGGACGAGCGGTGCAAATATCATTTCCAGTCAGCATGGGGAATGTACACTGTTCTGCAAAGGTAGATGGGAGACACACCCAATTCAGGAAGAGAGAGAGAGAGAGGAGACAGTTTAAAAGAAGGGAAAGAGAACAGATAGACAAAAACTCCCAATTCGAGAGATAGAGAGCAAGAGCGAGAGACACCTAGACAATGCAAAGGTGTTGACTTGTATTTGATATATACCTGCAGAAAAAGGTAAGTGGACACTTTTTTCAAATTGGGGGTTTTGTGTGTGTTGTGCACTGCTCTTGTCCAGACACGCTCCTCACAAGCCGGATCTATGCAGGCTTGCTCAAAAACTAGAGCTTCAGCCGAACTACAGCTGCAACCAGAGTCTCAAATCAAACCTCAATCATGCCTGAAGACCCTGCCGAAAGGATTCCTCAGCACAAATTAATGGAAAAATTGCAACTGTAATAAACTTTATACCTTGGGCAGTCGCTGTAGTTTTTATGGACTTATAGTGTTGATGTGTACAGTACAGCGAGGCTCTGCTCAGCACACAATGCCAGCACACTAGATTACAACTGTATATAGACACCACTGTATTGGGTAGCGTATCGTAGAATATGACCTTCAAAATACTGTCGGTTCTAGAACATATAACTAAAGTTATATTTATACTAAACTACAGAAAGGCTCTTGCAGGTGGATAGAGGGAAACAAAAATAATGGGATTGGGCATTTTTTACTTATTTGGACAATAAATGATTGCATTGCATGTAAAAGTAATTCATTAAATATTTAGATAATGTATTTATTTAAAAAAAAAAAAAAATTGCGACTTATCTTCGATTTTGAAAAGGTGTCTTAAATATCCCCTTTGGCCACGAAAAACATACGCATTATAAAAGACAGCTAGGAAATGTAACACGGTGCAATTATACACACAGTGAATGGAGCAGATGTTTTAAAAGGGTGCTTTTAACCACTTCACTGCTATTGGACTTACTCACTCAGTGCTGCAGGACGCACCACCTTGTCATTATTTCACGTTATTATCGATCACTGAGTAGTTCTTACAGGTCAGGATTTGGTTGGTGGTTTCAATTTCATTATGTCCGTGTAATAAAAATGTCTCCGATGTGACAGAGTTGTTTAGGGCAGTTTATGAAGCCGTGTTTTATTGAATGCTTCGGCTTAGCCTGAAACCACAGGGTACTTCAAATATTTGTTTTGTTTGTTTGTTTTATTCCAGTCTTTTGTTTACTGTTTTATTACTTATTTAACCACTAATGAGCATGTTTTAACTTGCAGCTTCCATCTCTGGGTCTACTCCCTGGGGGGGAGGGGGGCAACAGCCTTGCCTGTGACACTGTCCTTACCAAGGCTCCCAAAACACCCACGATGCATCAATATTATCATACGGTTTTACTCCAACACTACAAAAAAAAAAAAAAAAAAAAAAAAAAAAACCACCACACACACACACACCAAACAAAACTGATTTATACTATATCCCCAACAACAATCTTTGTTACGTATGTCAAACCATATTACATTGCAATCTACATTTACATCTCCGAAAAATAAATTAAAAATTCATTTCTCTTCCCCCCCAAAAAAAACATTACTAACATTATACTGATCTTTTATTTCAGATTTAAAAAAACTACTTCGCTTATTTTTTTAACCGAGTTATCTCCCCTCATAATGCACGTAATTGTATCTAATTGTATAATTGCATTTTTTTTTTTTTAATAAATGTATTAGTATTGGGCAGGGGAGGTTATTTGGGGGAGATAATGGTAAGGTGCACAGTGGGCTACTAATCTCCTTACAGAGTCTGGCGCAGAGAGCGATTTGGAAAGTGAGCTCCTGCGAGGACAGGTCACACCAGACACGAGGCCATGAGAGTGGGCAACTTTCATAAAAGTGGAAAGGGACAGCATGAGGGGAGGGGAGGGGGGTTTTATAAACATGTTTGTTTTTAAAGCTAAAATATCACAGGGCCAAACTTCCTGACCCTACAAGCCGCATACCAAATTCCACATTGTCGTGAGCCGCAAGATGTACCGTAAATCCAGACATGTTTACGAGAGCAAGACATTTGAAATACTAGCAGTGCTGTGCATTACAGCAGCTGAAGGCAGCAAAATACACAAGAATAAGGGATAGAACATTGCCTACGCAGCTTCTGTGCAATTTGTCGATCTATTAAACTATTAAAAAATGGTGTTTTACCATTATTTCCGTTTATACTGTGTGTTACGCATTTTAAATAAAACATATTCAGTTATTATAAAGTAAAATACAATAACTGACATGATTTCACCAAAAACCTCACATAAAAAACAAAAAAGGTCACATTTTTGCAAAGATTCTTTTCTGACAAGCTCTTCCTTTGACAAGCTCTTTTCTGACAAGCTCTTCCTCTTGCTTTTTTTATGATTGCTGAGTGCATTAAATATTGCTGAGCTTTGCGGATGACAAATGCACTATTTAACTTTGAAAGCCACTACCGTGCCTGCTCATGATGAGATGTAAGATATGTAATATTAATTTTAGACCTGCACTACAACATTTAAACATGCATTCTCTAGTTTAGCGCCAACGCCCCATCTTTATATCTGAACAAGTGCCATGAGCGACATTCAACCATACAAAACTGGACTGAGTTGTTAAACTGGCTTGAGCTTGATGAGACGCTGATTTAAAGCTGTTTACAGTGAAAGCGGACTCGTTCTCCCTGGCTGGTTCGTTTAAAGCCTCGTACTTTTGTTTATTACCTCAGAGGGTTTGCTCAATGCCGTTTTCTCCACGAAATGAACAAGCTCTTCTGCCAGCTCTGTTGTCAATTCAACGCTTGTCTTCTTTCTATTCCTTAAGATTATTATCTTCAAGTATCGCTCATCCTTGATAGGCAGCTTTTTGGGTCTTGCAGTCCTGGGTTTATCAATTACAGAGAATGTTTCTCTAAGACTTTTGTACAGCAGTGTGTGTATAAAAAAATAAATAAATATATATACAACATTTCAATAGACTTTCTGGCTCTTGCTTGAATCTCACTTTACACCCTATTTCAGGTAGTTTTGGAAGCCTTTCAAATTATTTGAGAGAGGTAGTTGAGAGCCGCCTCTGGCTAGCATATTTGGTTATTTCCAGTTCCATTTTTTCTTCACAAATCAGATTAAGACTGCACGAGCTGGATTCCTATTTTGTTTTTTAGTCCGATCAGATTAAAGAGGACTTGAAAGTAAGCAATCAGAGTTTGTTTAAAACAAATTAACCCTTTCTCTCTCTCTTTTTCTCTTTGTTTAGCTCACCGCAATGCTGGATGTTATGTCAGCCACCGTGGGTCTGGGATTGTTTAAAAACATTCTCAATTTCTTCACCTCACCCAAACTCACCAGCCCTGTTAATTCAATCGCAAACTACTGTAACATCCTAGTGGTGTTCACAGACTTCACCATGACAGGTGAGACTTCAATTATTTTGTTGTTTAAAGGCAACAGAATACAGAAAAATCAATGTGACTGTGTACAGCTGTGGCCAAAAGTTTTGCATCACCTAGAATTTTAGGATTGAGACATCATTTAAAAAAAAAAAAAAAAAAAATGTATAAAACACTATCGGAACCAAATTTATTTATTTAACATCATGTAATCAAAGAAAGTACAAAATGACATGCAAGAAGTGTCTACTGGAAGACAATAGCAGTACAGGAAAAAAATAAATAAATAAATATATAATATATATATATATATATATATATATATATATATATATATATAAATATATATATATATATATATACACAAAAGCGCTGGTGTGTGATATATATATATATATATATATATATATATATATATATATATATAATATGTATACCAAGGGAATATACATTAGATAGCTTTTATATCCTGAAGCTGGAAAACTATACAGGGTATGCATTGTCATGTTAAACAATGGGAACATTATTCAGCCTCTATGAAGCTGAGGGAGTTCATTCTATATAGAGGGGGTGCAAAATATGTTAACAAGGGAACATTATTCAGCAGCTTTCACTGGACTCTATGAAGCTGAGGGAGTTCATTCTATATAGAGGGGGTGCAATTCAATATGTTAACAAGGGAACATTATTCAGCAGCTTTCACTGGACTCTATGAAGCTGAGGGAGTTCATTCTATATAGAGGGGGTGCAATTCAATATGTTAACAAGGGAACATTATTCAGCAGCTTTCACTGGACTCTATGAAGCTGAGGGAGTTCATTCTATATAGAGGGGGTGCAATTCAATATGTTAACAAGGGAACATTATTCAGCAGCTTTCACTGGACTCTATGAAGCTGAGGGAGTTCATTCTATATAGAGGGGGTGCAATTCAATATGTTAACAAGGGAACATTATTCAGCAGCTTTCACTGGACTCTATGAAGCTGAGGGAGTTCATTCTATATAGAGGGGGTGCAATTCAATATGTTAACAAGGGAACATTATTCAGCAGCTTTCACTGGACTCTATGAAGCTGAGGGAGTTCATTCTATATAGAGGGGGTGCAATTCAATATGTTAACAAGGGAACATTATTCAGCAGCTTTCACTGGACTCTATGAAGCTGAGGGAGTTCATTCTATATAAAGGGGGGGTGCAATTCAATGTTAACAAGGGAAAATTATTCAGCAGCTTTCACTGGACTCTGACGCAAAATTAGTTAATTCGATAGGATGCAATACTTTTGGCCACAGCTGTAGGTGGAAAAATGGAAGTGCAACATACTGACAGACATACAGCCAGCCACAATACAACACCAGATTCTAAAGACTCCCTTTGCATAGCATTTTAAGCCACTCCAGCTTTTAGTAGGAACTGAATTAGACACACCACTCACACATCTTCTGAAGAGGTAGGAGTCATTTGAAAAATGACTATTGGGGGGGGGGGTGAAACAGATTGTAAATTAGAAAAAAAAAAAAATAATAAAATTAATATCTGGTTTATCTTCCAGGGTTCCTCACCCTGTTCTGGCTGTTCTCCCCCTTCCTGTCCAGTATACCCACACGCTCAGACATCATCGCGCTTCGCTTCCTGTCCTTCCTGAGCCACACCTACGGAACCCTGCTGCTGCTGGCCGTGCCCCTCATCGTTACGGAGACGCTGTGTCGCCTCATCTGGCCACTCCCACACCCGCAAGTGAGAAACGAAAAAGAAAGGGAAAAGCCATCCGCCAAGGAGGTGGAGGAGGAGTCTAACAGCGGTGGGCAGACTTGCTGCAGCTTCCTGCTGCAGGTCCCCAGCTCCCTCTCCGCTCTCCTCTCCTGGGTTATCGCGGCTTCCTACAGCAACCGCTTCATTCTGGCCGAGGTGGACCGGATCGAGCACTGCTTCCTGCTCTCTCCGGGAGGAGGCAGCATCACCAACTGCATCCCGGACTTCAGCTCCACGTTCTGGCCTCACGATTACCAGCTGCTTCTGACCACGCTGCTGCTTTGCGGGACGTTCCTCCTGTTGCACGCCAGCTTCCAACAATACGGGACTTGCAGCCGGCCGCATGAGGGCGAGCGGAGCAACGAGACGGCGAGCCAGTTGAACCCTAAACACAGAGAGGAGGAGGAGTGGGCGCAGGGCAGCGCCACGTGGGAGATAGAGGAGTGGACAGCGACGCACATAGATGACTTGATGAAAGCCACGGTGTGTGGAGTCACACTCTATTTGTTCCTCCCCGTCCTGGCGGTCAACACGTCCTTGTTCCGGTGCCTAGAGGATTTCTGTTCCTGGTTCCTGCCCTGCATCGTGGGAAAGGTGCGATTTCTGAGAAATTCGGATCAGTCAAAATATATTTGGACTACGTTCGGGGCAGGAAGTGCAGGGATATACGTCTGACAGCCACAGTCTGAGCATATTAAGAGAACAAAATTTTCATGCTAGTTGGTTATCTTAGTACTCACAACAACACCGTCTCTCTGTTTTACGTGACATGTCAGTGATGTCGGACTTCCCTTTTTTTTAATTATCTTTTTTCTCTTCAAAACAATAAAAAGCCAGCCAAGTCCTATTTTTTTTTTTTCGTATTTCATTTTTATTAAAAACAAAATTAAGGGTATCTTTCTGAATTATCTTTTATAACTAGGTAGATTGAAACTTATGGGGGGCAAATATGAATCACTGCTCTACATACACAGACAGCTATGAATATTTCATGGCTGTATAATGCAATGAATCAACTATGGAGAGTTTAAAGTTTAAGTTTAAGAGTAACCTATTATACAGGTATATTGTTTTCCATGAAATTGATTGTTTTTTGGTTTAATTTTTGATGTAGTTATTGACCGGCTGTATTGTCTAGTGGTGATTCAATCATATCAATAAGAGTGTGCTGGGGGTCTAAACATCGTTGTCTGAGATTATTGGAGTCCAAAACTGTCCAAAATATACTGCTTGAAATGTACTATTATTAATCCCGCAAATGAGACAAGCTGCTACTGATTTCATTTAAGCAACCAAAACATGAACACAACTATAACAGGGAGGGGAATTCGAATGCACAGCAGTGTGATCCAGTCCAGGTTTTACTACCAGCTTGATTAGCCCACAGTGTGTCTAGGTAGCAAGCTCAGGTGTGTCGCCGCCTTATTAAACTCCAGTGAAACCAGGAATGGATCAAACTGCTGTGCAGCGGGAGTCTTATTATTAAATTCCAGTGAAACCAGGAATGGATCAAACTGCTGTGCAATGGGAGTATTATTTCCATCCCTGTACAGCTGCAATATACAGAAATGCTTAGTGTGCACTTTATAGTTGTAAAAAGATGTTACGATACATGGTATGCAGGCCCCGATTTGACACGTATCATTGTAATGGTCCTGATGAGCATGCATCAAATCAAATGAGAAATGAAGGACAAATTTGTATGCATTCATACCAAAACTATACATATATTTAAGAGCTATCTGGTGCACTACAATGAGACAAGTTGTGCTTTTGATATCTTCTGAATATCCCCGCAAGTTAACTTTTTGAAATTTTAAAAAACACTTTGTGTGAAGTCGATGAAGTAAGAGAAGTTGCCCTGTCATAATTCAGAAAAAAAAACATTATCTATTGTATATATATATATATATATACACATGCACACATACCTGTCAACACTGAGTTTTCAAAATACAGGCACTTTTGCAAACTGTAAATCTCATACCTGTCAACTTTTGAAGATACAACATCGAGAGCAGGTGGGGGGGTGCAGGGGCATGTATGTGAACTCGCCTCCAGCACTCCCCTGGGTCCTGAACCCTGCTCTATACAGACGGGAATTCCAGTAATTGCACATCGGCCATGAATTTTGTAGACGTTACAGGTTTGCTGATAAGGGGGCTTAACAGCAGAATACAGGAGAAAATCTGTCCCGGGAGAAGAGTCCAAAATACACGAGACTCCCGGTAGTTGACAGGTTTGTATGGATTATAAAACAGATGCATAGCTAGGAAAGGTAACCTGGTACAACTATACACAGTGACTGAAGGGGATATAAACTGTAATACTGCACAGTTGTGTTAGTTTAAATACATTTAAATAAAAGACCAAAGCCTTGTCAAGCCAAAGACTCCCCACTATTTTCTTTGTCCTCAACTCTTTTCTAATATGACACAATCACATATTTCACGTCTAACCAAACACTCCCCCTCCCCAAATAACCCTATATGCATCATGATCAGTCGGAGGCCAAAACGACCGTGTCCAACACATTTATAAAATCATACAATGAAAACGAGAATGGACAACCAGCCTGTGCTGTTGCAAAAACAGACTAAATTTACACAGCACAGGAAACGTCCAACCCTTGGGGGAGGGGGGCCCACAGGGAGCACGAGACGGGAGTACTGCTGAGGGGTTATTTAAATGGTCATGGAATCAGACTTTAGATAGGGTAACAGAGCTTTGCAACGCTGCACTTGCACCAATAAACTAATACATGTCAGAAATAACTACTTGCAATGACAGTCTGATCGCCATTTAATAATAAAAACAGAAATAAATTTTTTCCTGACATTTTTCTGACAATATTCAAACATCTTGCGAACAAATTATTATACAAATCCCACTGAAATGCATGTTAGTTGTTTTACGGAAATGTTCTGAAAATAACTGCGCAGCAAGCATTCAGGTTAACTAATGAAAGTGCATCAATTAGTGATTGATTTATAATAATAATAATAATCATCATCTTTATATTTATATAGCGACTTTCACAGGGGACCACCATCACAAATCGCTTTACAAGATACGAGACTAGGGCGTGTGAACTATGCATCAGCTGCAGAGTCACTTACAACAACGTCTCACCCCAAAGACAGGTTATGTTGTTTAAGCATGTTAAGTGCCTGATTAAAAGTGTAGCGCTGTGTCTAAACATGCAAGTTCTAGGTCCAATGTGTTTAAATGAAACGTTTCTACATTAAATACACAGCATGACAGTAAACGGAAGGGAAAATAAACTCATCTTTGAGAGGCATGCAGGTAAATTTCTTTCTGGTGCCAAACGGGTTTTTTTGAAGCTAAATAAATTATCTTTGACAGACTCTTCTGCTAATTTCCTGTGCCTGAACACTTATCAATGGCCACATTGCTACTGTTTTCCTAAAAAGACTTAGTTTGTTTATAAATATCTCCAGACAGGTGCAGCCATTTTCAGAACTAACAATACAAATATTATAATAATAATAACAAATTAAAGAAGTTTGTTTTATTCCTGCACACAAATCTACATAGATAAATGCCACAGGTCAGTGAACAGAAATATCTTATTTGTACACAAAAAAATAAACATCTCAAAGGTTCTGTTTTCTGTTATTCTGTTCACCCCAACTTAGGAAAAGTCATAACATAAAGAAAATGAAAAGAGAAAGAACACTTAAGCTAATTGGAAACTATAGTTGGGTCAAATAGACCCGAATCCTAACAGGAGGGTAAACTCTTCAAGAAATAAATACACAAGAAAAACACCATTTTGGTGTTCATTTAAGACTCTCCTCATAACAGAAAATAGGACTGCAACGACACAAAACGTTGATCACTATAGGTAACATTTATCTTGCTGGTTTGACCAGTGTCTGGAAAGTGTGAAGCATTTGAGTGGATGGGCATTACCTGCATCTGTAATGAGCGGCAGCTGAAACGCGACGGGCCAAAAGGAAGGAGCCGCCAACTGAGGAACACTGCCCTAGGGTACAGACAGCACTGCTGACCCCTAAATCTGACCCTATATTTAACAAGCATAGCTTTCAAAAATCAACACGTTGGGAAACTGTAAACTACTGACAAAAGTTTTAGGATTGACATACTAGTTTGGGCCTGTGTCCCAGCTCCCGGCTCCCTCCCTCCTCCCCTGTGTGGGCCTGTGTCCCGGCTACCTGCTCTCTCCTCCAGGGCTGATTTTAGGTTCGTTTTCTTACCTGCTGGTCATCTTCCTCGTAGTCATCTCCATCCTGACAGGCCGCCTGGAGGCAGAGGAGGAAAGCGATCAAAACCAACAATGGTGCACACACACACACACCACAGTTTGCCTCTACCTCTCACTGAGACAGGCAGACTTTCTCAGACGGAGACCCCCTCACACTCAGACTCTCACCTTTTTCTGCAGGATGTCTCGGATGGCCTTGCAGATCTGGTCGAGTCGGCCGGGTGTCCTGATGGCCTCCGCCCCGCAGTCCTTCAGCATCTCGTTCATGGTCTCCAGCACCGACATCACCACCTGCCTGTCCCTCTCCTCCTTCACTGCCTTGAGATAGGCAGGGAACACCATCGAGAGGAGGTTGTGTAGGGCTGAGAGAGAGAGATAGAGAGTCAATACAGAGGCAGGGAACACCATCGAGAGGATCCTGTGCAGGGCTGAGAGAGGAGAGAGTTGTGTGTTTGCGACAGACAGAGGGAAGGAGGGAGTTGTACCTTCTCTGTTGAGCTCTGTGGGGTTCTCCTTCCACACCTTGTGCAGAGTTCTGCAGAACTGGCCCATGCCATCATAGGCGGCTTTGCGCACATTCTCATGGGGAAACTGGATTAGAATGAAACAGAGAGAACGGGTCAGCACCAAAGAGAAGGGGGTTCAGTACATCTTTACAGGGGTTCCAGGAAGCTAATAAATCCCTTAGTAATAACAAATGAGTTTCTTTTGAAAAGCAGGGAATCTTTCTACTTTTAAAACAGCATTGAAAACCAATTTTTATTTTATTATATATGTGTTTTATAGGAATTCTTTTCTTTTTAAATTGTTTCATATTGTAAAACACTGCAAAGCGCCTTAAGGTCCTTGTGATGAAAGGCGCTATATAAAATGTAAATAATATTTATAACAAAGTTAGTACGTTGCGTGCAGACATTATTTCAGACAGTTAATAACTGGGGAGAAAAACAAGGTAAAAAACCATAGGAGACGATTCAATTTATAAAAACAAGTTCACAGCTGGTTCCAGCCATGCTCACGCAGATTCACGGTGTGTCTTTAATAAATCAATAAGCCAATAGACTCACATCATGCATCTTGTAGACCCCCTGAAAGCAGGACTCAATGTAGGGCAGAAAGGCAGAGCTGGAGGAGGGATGGAGGGAAGGAGGGAGGGGGAGAAAGAGATACAAAATCATGTATTTCCACTTCCCTCAGTACTGGCACGTTCACAATACATTCTTTCAACATGTATCATCTGATGCCTGGATGGCTATCTCCAGTGGATCACACAGCTGGCCCAAGAGAAGTCAGGAACTTAATTTCATGATAAATTCAACATCATGTAACCAACTGAGCACCAATGCTTAACCCTTTGCCGGACCAGGTCCGACGTTACAATTTTCCCTTTCCAGTCCGATGTCGGACTCTGTCCCACATCAAAAAGAGGCAAAGCAGAGGTCTCTAGACGTTTTTTCTCCAGAAAAAGCCGAGAAAACCTTTCAATGGCCGAGTGACACCGATAGGAGACGAAAAAGAAAAGGGGTGTATCTGATAGCCCCATCCAAGAATTCAATTGATTCTTTTAACCCTTTGCAGTCCATTTATTCAGCACTTGTCCTGTGTCAGATCCAATTTATTTTCAAACGCTCTGTTTAAACCCCCCCCCCCCCGAGTAAAACAGGTTTAAAAGGCATTGAATCGCAAAAGGACACTCAGTACTTTATCTCCAGCCAAGCCCCACCCCTTGTTGGCTATATTTTTCACACACCTCTTTATAGCTTTTATAATGAACAGAAGGCTCTCACGGGCCAATTGAATAACACTGCAGAGCTGTGTTTAAATATTAATCTGTGCATTGTAACCAACCCTGTACTGTATTTAAATATTAATCTTGCACTGTCCTGTAACACCTTTAAATCACCTTAGATAAAGGCATCTACCAATTAATTAATTAATTGGTAACTAATCACACAGCTTTTCCCGGCTCCGTTGTGCATATTGAGAATATCGCCATATAGAAATTATTGTTGTAAGTATTTTTGCAGTATGGGAACATTTGGAAACATTCTGTTTTATGCCCTAGATGATACGGTTTGTCTCTGAGATTGTGTGACCTGCCTCCTTACCCAGAGTGAAAGGAGATTTCTCCCAAAGCATCGCAGGCATCCTCCTTTTCATCGATATAGGCATTCTCCACACTGAACCTGACAGAGAGAGAGAGAGATCTTTATATGTGTCTTATTGAAATATTTTGGTATCTTTTTATATAGATTTATTTTTGTATTATTTATTTTGTAATTGCTTTGGCAATACTTCTGAAGTTGTCATGCCAATAAAGCATCTTTGAATTTGAAAGAGAGAGAGGGTGAAAGAGACAGGGAGGGTGAGGGACAGAAAGATGGAGAGAGAGGATGAGGGAGAAAGAGAGGATGAGGGAGAAACAGAAGGAGAAAGAGACATGGAGAGAAGTGTAGAGGGAAAGAAAACTTTACATTTGCTGTGTGTGTTGTCTGCATCTGCCACAACATTACACACACACACTGTTTCTAAAACACGTGTATAAAATCAATCAAAACGTATGAAACTGGAGGTGACACATGCATGAAGCAGCAGCTGTTGTGTAAAGTGTTGAAGTCCTTCTGAGGGAAGCTGGCTGCCTACCCGGCCACATCTCTCTCCTCCTCCTCCTCTTCGGGGTCCCCATGAACATCCTCGATCACACTGTCCTCATTATCATCATCTACATCGTCATCATCCAGCAAGAGGAAGGGCTGGCTCTCCTCACTCAGGTGAGCCTGAGACAGAGATGGGGGGGGGGGGAGTGTTTAAAAACTCCACTAGGGCCATTACACAAACTGCCTTACATCAGACATGCAGGCACAAATGTGTGTGTGTGTCTGTTTTATTGAAATGTTTTTGTATGTTTTGTACAGATGTATGATCTGTCAGAATGTGGTTTGATGTTCTTAGTTATTTTTAGTATTGCTTCTCAAGTTGGGTTTGATGTTCTGGATGAACTACCTATATCATCACAGATCCACTGAACAAACCCACAGGAGAAGAAACAGACTCTTCCAATATCTCACACACATTACACTGATGAAGGCACTCGCTAGTCGAGGCTGACTCTGACCCTACTGAACTCACCGTGACCCCTTCGGTGGACTTGAGTGACATCAGCATGAGGGTGGTGATGGTGGGGAGGTGTGGAGCGAGGGAGGCAGGAGAGACCGTGGAGAGAGAGGCAAAGAGGCCGTACCTGAGAGACAGAGAGTGAGAGAGAGTTCATATAGACACAGACTGACAGTACATAGTCTGTATTCTCTGCGTCAGTCTAAGACTGACAAACAGACACACACACTTACGTGCAGCGCCTCAGGTCTGGATCGTCCACGGTGTTACTCAGGTTCAGTCCCAGTTGAACACACTCATCAGCCAGCGGGGAAAAAACATCTTTTCCAATAGTGCGGGCCAGCACACCCAGAGTCTCTGAGACAGAGGGAGAGGAGGGGAGAGAAGGGTTAGAGATTCAACACGCCACGCTCTCTACAGCTGTGGCCAAAAGTTTAGCATCACCTAGAATTTTACGATTGAGACAATTTACGAAAAAAAAAACACTATACGAACATGTGAATAGGCTGGCTGAAGGGCTGACGTCAAATTTGCAAGTAACACACACAGCACTGCGAGTGACATGTGAAAGCTCTTGCTTTGCGCATTTTACTAATACACAGCAAATTAAACCATTGAACAAAAACTGCAAATGGCACTTTGAGCCAAAATAAACAGACAGAACAAAAACGGACCGACATAAACCCCCAGACAGACAGCAACAGGAAGTGATGCGTATGTCCCTTACCTAGGGATTGTATCTGCAGTGACCTCACTTCCTCTCGGGTGTTGACCAGATAGCCCTTGAGGTTGTCAATCACTGGCTGGAAGTACGGCAGCAGGGCTCCTTTCGCGGCATTTGCTGAGAGGGAAACAGAAGGCGGGGTTAGTGCCCGTGGGCAGCCAATCGCTTTGGAAACACTGAAATATAACTTTAAACACTTTGAATGATTAAATACAAAACAAAAACATTAAAATATAACAACAAGAGACACCTTAAATGTAGTCTTCTTGCACCGGACAGAGGGATCTTAAGCAGAAATATTCCCCCATCTTTGCTGCAGTTGGTGTCTCTTACATTGTAAAGAAATGGCGCAGCTCCATGCCGTGTGTGTTCAATCGCTCATCAGGAACGGATCAGAGCAATCACTGGCGCAATCCAATTGCTGTGTCCAGATCTGAGCAATTACTTGTGCAACAAGGTTCCCGCATTGACAAGTTTTATTTTTTATGATAACTGAGGTGACACAGTTTTTATTACATTTTTTATTCCATCTACAAGGTGAAGTAGTTGTTTCTTTTCTTTTTGGTTTTAACTGATTGAGACAGGTTTTTTTGTCCTGTGTCTACAAGTTTAGAATTGGATTTATTTATTTTTGAAGTGACACACTTTTAAGTCAGGTCGTTAGGAGTGGTCTGTTATTTTTTAAAATGACACATTCTTTATGACAGGATACGCAAGCCTTGCAATCAGCATTATAAGAATCAAATCAGAGTTGGTGAATTGCCACGTGATCGCCTAGGTCTACAGAAGTTGCTCAGGAGGTTGCTTGGAAAGTAGAGCCCGGTTCTACTTCAAGCAGCTGGATGCAGGGTCGTCTACAAACGCGACTCGGTTGCACGCAACTAACTTGCACAACTGATCACTCAGGTGTGGACCCAAGCTTAAGACCAATAAAAAGCGGATTACAATTGATTCATTGTTGCAGCTCTAGCTTTGAAAAACCAAGTATGAACAAAAAGACACTCCCTTCAGAGCTACAGCGTCCGAGGACAACGCAGCTCTGGGCAACTTAGAGGTAAGCCCGCAGGTGGCCAGTCAACAGGGGTCGCTGGTGCGAGGTGAGCCGAGGACACCTTAGCTGACATAAGCCCTACATCCTGGCGGCGTGGTCAAGTCCACGGTCGGCAGTGAAATAGCCTGGACTCGAACCGGTGACCAGGCTATAGGGCGCATCCTGCACTTGGAATTACTGGATGCGCCTCTCGAGAGCCCCTAATCATGCATGTTGTTGAACAACTGTATTTGATATAGGATGGTGTATTGCTGTATTTAGATTAGAGCGCTTCCCTTAATGGAGTTGCTGTAGTTATACATGCAATGCAATGGTTTTGTTATCGCCATATATTCAAAGAGAAGGGTAATGCTAATTTTCAGTCTTTACTGGCAAGTTAAGGACTAGAGAATAATATTGACAACGATAATAACAACGAGTAAACAATGCAACAGTTTAACGATCATGTTTGTAAATAAAAGTCGGTATCCATGCAGGTTAAACAAATACGTAGACATGAGAAGAGACGTGTCATGCAAAATACAGGAAGGTTTATTGCAAATGGAATGAATTTTAAATAGTTTATTTCTGTATAAAATCATTCCAGGTGCAAACGTTTGTTGAATTATTAATCCTTTTAGGAGAAGGCAGGGCTCAGGATTAATTACTGCCGTGTCTTTCCTTACGAGAGGCATTAGGTTCATGCGTAAGCTTGTCTTGTAAATGTCAGTCCTGTACAGCCTGTGTTAGTCACTTATAATTTTTGTGAAGTATCTAGTGCAAAAATTAACATTTATGCCTGTGAACACTACCTACTTTCTAAAGACCTGTGTCCCGAGACAATAGTGCAATTGTGGTCGGTGGTAAGCTCTGACCGTCACCCCGTTATAACCATGCGTTAACCTCAGACTGAAGCCGTCACTCACCTATCGCTCCGATGGCGCTGACGGACAGCTCCTTGATTCGAATGCTCTGTGAGCAGGTGAGAGATGTTAGCATTCGCTCCATCAGAGTGGGCAGATAGGGCTCGATCTTATCACCTGGAGACAAAGAGAAATGTGTTGAGAAAACAGCTCTCCTGAACGCTATACAGGCAATTCATAATAATCATATTGATGATGACAACTGCAATAGCTTCAACACAAACCTCACTGTTAATGCTGTCTACCCTGTGAGCTGACTTGAATAAAAATAATCTCTGCCATATTTACATTATGCTTCTGTATATTTACCCTCCAACCCAGAGTACTGATCAGGGATGGGAATACGAGTGTCACCCATTCCAGGTTTTACCACCAGCTTGATCAGCCCACAGTATGTCTAGCTAAAAAGCTCAGGTGTATCTTCTTATTAAGCTCCTAGTGAAACCAGAAATGGATCAAACTGCTGCACAGCGGGAGTCTGATTGCCATCCCTATGGACAATAAGTGATTCTCATGCAGATGTAGGTAAAAACATAAGGGTGACAGACAGATTACACCACCAGGGCAGAAATTGCTAGTGGGGGAGACAGAGACAGAATCAGAAAAAGAAAGGAGAAACAGAAAGAATCTGTCCATATAAAGACAGAGCGAGCGAGAGAGAAAGATCGAGCTCAGAAGACTGTTAACGATGTCGGTAATGGTAATAAGCAGCGACAGCGGGCAGACAGGTCAGAATGAGGACTCTTACCCAGATTTTCCACAAAGTTCTCCAGCGCGTAGTAAGCCTTGGTCACGTGACCGCCCCTCCTGCTGTCAATCCCGGAGAGGTAGTTTAGGAGCAGAGGCATCAGCTCATCTGAGTACTTACTGATATCAGGCTGGAGACAGACAAGACACACACAAAAACACACATATCAACATCACTCACTTTCTGGGGGGGGTGGGGGGGTGACTTCTGCTTTTTTCATTCCAACCTGAGCTCGATTAACTTCATTGCTCTTAATTATTTGTTCAATTGGACGGGTTTAATGTTTTTTCTTGGTATTTTACAGTTGGTGAATTTTTTAAAAATGCAATTGATGTAAAGGGGAACTGTACTCAAAATAACAAGGCTCTCTAAATGCTCTGTGTACATAAGACAGTTTACAAATGACAGGAGGCCATTCGGCCCCCATTTTGCTTGTTTGGTTGTTAGCAGCTTATTGATCCCAGAATCTCATCCAGCAGCTTCTTGAAGGATCCCAGGGTGTCAGCTTCAACAACATTACTGGGGAGTTGGTTCCAGACCCTCACGATTCTCCTATTTTCTGTTCTGAATGCTCCTTTGTCTAATCTCCATTTGTGACCCTTGGTCCTTTTTTCTTTTTTTTCAGTCCCTTGGGTCAACACTTTCAATACCTTTTAGGATTTTGACAGCCACCCACAGCCAGGAAACGCCGGCAGGGTGAATGATGTCAGAATGAAAAGTGCTCAGGTGCAAAATTGACAAACAGAAGTAATAAAAAGTACTTTTGTGTGCCTAAGCTTTTAAACCAACAAAGGGCGGCCATAACAAAAACAATGGCTACATAATACAGGAACGGAATGCGAGGTCTATGATGGGTCAGTCAGTCAACGTGTACATATATGTGTGTATCTGCGTGTAAGTATGTATCTGTGCGCCTGTCAGTGTGTGTGCGTGTATGTTTGTCTGTGCATGTATGTGTGGCTGTCAGTGTGTGTGTATGTATGTATCTTTGTGTGCCTGTGTCTGTCAGTGTGTGTGGGTGCATGTATGTGTCTCTGTGCCTGTGAGTGTGTGTCTGTGCGTGTGTCTGTCTCTGCGTCTGTGTGTTTCAGTACCTGTAGGTGTTCAGAGAACTGCCCAAGTGCAAAGAGAGCAGCATTCCTCACCACCTGGCTCTCATCCCCCAGCGAGCGGCACATCACCTGAAGCATTGCAGGCAAGTGTCTGAAACACAGAGGAGCGAGGGGAGTGAGTCAACAGAACTAAACTAAACCAAACACGACACATTCACTGGCTCTCGTCCCCCAGCGAGCGGCACAGAGGAGCAAGGAGAGAGGAGCCCGCCTGGCATGGCTTAGTACATAGAGGCTTCCATTTCAGCACATTTTGCGGAAGCTGTCTTTTGCTAAATGCGATGCAGGCTTTACGTTTGCGTCCGCAGTACTTGATTTGTTTTTCCAGTGGAAGCTCTCGGATAGTGTTTATCAAACTCACTTCTGTCGGATGTGGTCGGCACAGCCCTCAGCCAGCACGGCGAGGCACATGAGCCCGGCTTTGCGATGGTACGGGTTCTCACTGCACAGAGCAGCTTCCGTCATTGGGGTCTGAGAGTTGGGGGAGAGAGGGAGAGAAAGTGTTAATGTGATGTGATGGGGTACACCCCGCCCCTGTGTGTGTTATTTTGCACTTGTGTTGCATTGTTGTTTGAAAACGTTACTGTTGAGTTTGTAAAAATGTTTTTCTTTGTTATTGTTAGGCACCGTGGATGGGGTTAAAAGCATCATCGCTGTAAACTCGTGTAGAATGTGACCATCTCCAATTTGAATAATTTAGGGTTAATTCGGAGAGGGTAGCAGGAATAAAAAGAAAAGCAGCTTTTGTTGTTCAGGGTGGAGAGTGTGTTCAGGGAATAGGAACGGGAGAGAGGTGTTTTGAGAGATACATGCATGAACTACAGAAAGGAACAGCTGCCTGCCTGATCGCTGTACCAGCACGGTATTTGTTTTGTGTTATGTTTCTATTGTTTGTTTAGTTTCAAATTCAGAAAGAAACACACAGAAAGACACAGACAGAAAAGACACACACATGCATACAAACAACACACACACACTCACCAGTTGATGAAACAGCTTCTCAGCAGGCAGATGAAGGGCCAGCATGTCAATGACCTGTCAAGAGACACAGAGACACACACGATTGGCAGGCATCATAACATCCATCTCACCTCATTGGTCCCGTTTTATTGTTAGGCTCAGAGTAGCTTTAAGTAAGATTTTACTGTCAGCCTGTAACAGAATTAATAATTGTGTTATTTGTATTGGTGTTTGGGGGTTTGTTTGTGTGTCTCACCTGTGCTGCATAGTGTTTGGGTGTGTGTGTGTGTGTGTCTCACCTGCGCTGCATAGTGTTTGGGTGCGTGTGTGTCTCACCTGTGCTGTATAGTGTTTGGGGGTGTGTGCGTCTCACCTGCGCTGCATAGTGTTTGGGTGTGTGTGTGTGTGTGTGTCTCACCTGCGCTGCATAGTGTTTGGGGGTGTGTGTGTGTGTGTGTGTGCGTGTGTGTGTGTGAGTGGACGCGACGTTCAAAACCCCACACACACAAAACAGTGTGTGTGTGTGTGTGTGTGTGTGTGTGTGTGTCTCACCTGCGCTGCATAGTGTTTGGGGGTGTGTGTGTGTGTGTCTCACCTGCGCTGCACAGTGTTTGGGTGTGTGTGTGTGTGTGTGTGTGTCACCTGTGCTGTATAGTGTTTGGGTGTGTGTGTGTGTGTCTCACCTGTGCTGTATAGTGTTTGGGGGTGTTGTGTGTGTGTCTCACCTGTGCTGATAGTGTTTGGGTGTGTGTGTGTGTCTCACCTGTGCTGCATAGTGTTTGGGTGTGTGTGTGTGTGTCTAGGGTGTGTGTGTGTGTGTGTCTCACCTGTGCTGCATAGTGTTTGGGTGTGTGTGTGTGTGTGTGTGTGTGTCTCACCTGCGCTGCATAGTGTTTGGGTGTGTGTGTGTGTGTGTGTGTCTCACCTGCGCTGCATAGTGTTTGGGTGTGTGTGTGTGTCTCACCTGCGCTGCACAGTGTTTGGGGGTGTGTGTGTGTGTGTGTGTGTGTGTGTGTGTCTCACCTGCGCTGCAGTGTTTGGGGGTGTGTGTGTGTGTGTGTGTGTGTGTGTCTCACCTGCGCTGCACAGTGTTTGGGGGTGTGTGTGTGTGTGTGTGTGTGTCTCACCTGCGCTGCATAGTGTTTGGGTGTGTGTGCGTCTCACCTGCGCTGCATAGTGTTTGGGGGTGTGTGCCTCCAGCTCATCCTCTATCTCGTCTGGCTCAGGGTCCAGGTCCTCAGGGTCCTCCTCTCCATGGGGGGGCGATGCACTCATCACTGGGAACAGCACCTGTAGGATGGGGGGCAGCAGCTTCTGCTTCAGGATGGCCTGGGACAAGGGGAGGAGAAGAGAGTGAGAAAGCAGGGTCAATATACATAGGGATGGAGATTCAAAATACTGTCATTACTACTATTACTATTATTATTCCCATCATCTATCTATTTTCTATTATATATTTATTTGGCGACTCACACAGGTGTTATAGGGCAGTCCAGGGTTACAATGCAAGCTTCATATTTAAACAGTGTAGTTTACAGTAAGGGCTGAATAACAATACTTCTAGAATACAATATGAACTAGGATGCAGCAAGGTAGGATCACAGCAAGTTACATCTACAATGATATTATACAGAAGGGTTGACAATCAAACCACAAGGTCTCTAGGCATGAAAATAAGGCTCCCGTTGCACAGCAGTTTGATCCATTCCTGGTTTTACTATGAGTTTAATAGACACACCTGTGCACTGTGACTAATCAAGTGAGTGATCAGGAGAGGATTTATCAATATGCACATCTATAAAGAGGTATTTAAAAAATACAGCGAACATGGGGTGGGGCTTGGCTGGAGATGCAGTACTGAGTGCCCTTTTGTGATTAAATGCCTTTTAAATATTAATTTTAAACAGCGCGTGTGAAAATAAATTGGAACCGACGCACTTGACAAGCGCTGAATAAGTTAAAGTTCCAGTACAGAACAGCAGGCGGTTTACCTTTCCCTTGAGTCTGATGAGGAAGCTGAGGCAGGAGAGCGCTTTCACACGCACGCTGTCCTCAAGGGTTGTGTTGGCAGCGATCTGAAACACACACACAGTTAGAACACAGATTGGGGTTGCTGTAAGGTTGTGAGGTGACTGTTCCCAAGTATTTTATCTCCTCAGCACCAGAGCTCCCAGTTTAATCCCCACTGAAGATATTGCAGACAGGAACCTGTGCTCCCCTGACTCTGTGACTCCCCCCTGCACACCACGCAGCCGTGCCTTTACCAGGAGAAACCCTCACCCTCTGGTAAAGGTCATATATAATATATAATCATATATATATATATATATATATATATATATATATATATATATATATATCTATATATATATATATATTTAGCTTTTTTTTACCGTTTCCTTATTAATGATTGAATGAATATGAAAACTCAGGAATGCATGAATACAAAACACCCAGGGTGAAATAAATAAATATCTGAAAATGTAACAAACACACAGATAAATAAAACTATCTGTGACTGAGTGTCTGCAACTGTGTGCATGACTGACCTCCAGACAGAACTGAACGACCTCCGAGACATGTGGCACAATGATGGGCATCTCATTCTCCATCAGCTCATCGAACACTTCCATCGCCTCACTGGCCTGGACCTCAAGGGGGGGAGAGAAAGAGATGGGAGTGATCACAATTATGAGACTCAATCAAAGAGCGCATCCCTTCACTCTATACAGGCAAAGTGGGGAAACAGCATCTCTGAATAATAATAATAATAAAGTTACCTGGTTTGCCTGTATCAGATGTTTAATAGCAACCATCAGCTTCGGGATCAGTGATCTGGTCAGGTTCTGTAGACAGACAAGACAGATAGAAAAAACATGTTTCTGATATTCCATGGTTATATATTTACTATAGTTTACCAGTTTATCTGATTACACAATGCTAAATAAGAGATCTAAATTATGTTCATATAGTTGTGTTTTTAATTATATCCCAGTCCTGATTCTAGAAAGCGAAGCTGAACGTTTGTCCACAGCTGTAGGTCCTTCTCCTTGTCTCTCTACTCACCAGCTCCTCAGCCCCCAGGAAGGCTGCCATGGCGGACAGCGTCTGGATGGAGTAGAACATGGCGTTCGTGTTCCCATGATCCTCCAGGGTGGTGCCAAACAGCTTCAGCAACTCCTTGTAATGAGGCTTGAAGGGCTCCGGGTTCGAATCCATGACTTTACTGAGAACCAGCAGCCCAATCTGAGAGAGAAAGAGAGAGAGAGCATTGGCACACACATACACATCTGCATTCCTATATTTGAAGGGACTTTTTCATTGACTCTCACTGTATTTTTATTGACTATTTCTAACTCCAGTCAGACAAAACTCCACACAGGGTGAAAGTCGACAACAAACTAAATACTTTGGCACTTTTTTTGTGTGCGTTTTACAAAGTGGGGACGTCCCAACAACGTCGTGTTTTTCAGGAGTTACTGTCTTTGAAGGGACAACTTTGTCCGCACATTGATAGTAATACCTACCCACACACAAACAATCTGGGTTTGAATCCTTACTTTACTGAGCACAGACAGCCTGATCTGAGACAGTCAGTGAGAGTGAGAAAAGAAGAGTGCGCTGGCACGCACACACACACGCACGCACGCACGCACACGCACACAGGAATTAAGCTGAGTGGCTTGAATGGCTCCGGGTTTGAATTCATCACTTTTCTGAGAACCAGTAGTCCGATCTGAGAGAGAAACAAAGAGACAGACAGGGAGAAATAGAGCGCATTCACACACACACACACAGGGATCATGCTGATGTGAAGCTTGAAGGACTCTATATTCAAATCCATCACCTTACTCAAAACCCAAACAGAGAAACAAAGAAAGTGATAAAGAGGAGAGGGCAGTAGAGAAGAGAGAGAAAGAAAGAGAGAGGGGTTCGGAGACAGCACTGAAACACACACACACAAACTGTAGTGAGCCATGAAGGGCCCAGTGTTTGAATCCATCACTTGCTCAGTGTTGTGTACCTGCTGTGTAGTTGGTTGCGTGACCCTGTTGTATTTACCTGTCTCTCCTGTGGGTTGGCGCTCTTGGTTGACTGGTTCAGGAAGTTGAGCAGCGCTGGCCAGTGGTCTGGGGTCTCGTGCTTCACCATCACTGATGCCAGCTGGGACAGAGAGTGACGCACCTTGTGTCTGGAAACAAACAGAGAGCGAGAGAGAGAGAGATACACACGAACGTGCGAGAGAGAGATACACATACACACGAGAGGGGGGAGAGGAGAGAGAGAGGAGACACAGATACACACACCAGAGACAGAGGGGGGGGGGGGGATCATTCAAGAAAGAGGGGTCATTACTGGCAGGTAATTAAAAAGCACCACCTTAATCAAAAAAAAAAAAAAAAAACATCAACACAATCAAGAGCTGAAGCATCCTTTATAAATAATGAACACTCAATAATGCCACACTTAACAATACTAAAAGAAACATTGCAAATTCAATGCCTAATGTTTTGCTTAGAAGTCTCTCAAGGCTTATTCAAAACACTTCTCAGTGAACTGATTCAGTTTCTTTTAAGGATTCTTTTCTGACAGTTGAGCCCAACCTTTTGGTTTAGGTTTTGTTCTAACAGTATGTGGGGAAGCGTGTAAGAATTATGTTCCTGACTGCATGTAATATCTATGTCTGCTTCCATCCAGTCTCAGAAGGACATCCTGACAATTAATTTTTTTAATTATTCACATTTTTGCGTTCCTAAATAACCTTTCTTATTGACTTTGCACCTTATGATACATAATTTTTCCTTTTTAAAATAGTCGTCAAAAGTTTACATACCCTCTATTTACAACAACGATATTTCCCAACGTATTAAATGTTGTAAATACTGTTTGACACACTATACTTACACGGCAGTGATACCTCTTGTAGTTACAAATCTACTGAATTAACCAGAGTTAAAGCAGTTAAGGCAAAGGGTACCAACCCTATGACAGTCAATGGAGTTAATTCATAAATATTGGTACTGTGCCTTAACTCAGTTAATTCAGCAGATTTTTAACTAGCACTTGATAAGACGAATGAGTGTTCAACACACTCAAGAGGCATCACTGCAGTGCAAGAATATTTATAACTCTTAATACATTGAGAATTAACACTGCTGTAAATACAGGGCACGTGGACTTTTGATGACAATTTGTACATCAGATGGTATGAGATACTCACTCTGTTTCCTGTTGCAGAGCTTGTAAGACGAAGGCCTTGAGGCTACAGAGACAGAGAAGAGAGAGAAAGAAAAGTACTTATTTATTTATTTATTTATTTTTAAATTGGTCATTTATCAGACGCTCAGTTGCAAAGTGACGGCCAGAGACCTGGGGGGGGGGGGGGGGGGGGGTTAAATATACATCAACAACTGCTGCTGCTGAGTCACTTCATCTTCACCTTGTTTGTTTGACGAAGGACGGAGCACAAGAAGGTGAAGTGGCTTGCTCAGGGTCTCACACACACACAGGGAGTCATGAGCCGAGCCGGGACTGGACCTCCTGGTGTAAGCTCTTATCTCCAAACACCAAGCCTTGTTTTTTCTAGTCTCTTGAACAATAGGCCATCTATGAACCACTTTTAAACATACTATTATTCATAACATTCATAATAAACAAAAGTAGTGTAGCCTCCTACTTTTCCTTGATGTCGGGCGCCAGCTTCCTCCAGCGCTTAGAAACTCGCATTCTCATCATGACTGCAGCAAACTGACGGATCTGAGAGTCAAAAAACAGGAATATGCTTTCCATATTAAACAAATACTCTTTAAAACCGACACATATATACATACACACACAAACATATATATTATATATATATATATACATATATATATAGCTCATTTGTGAAAGATGTGTACAACATATCGAAATGTTGGGCAATTTGTCACATTTAATCTGTAGCATAATACGCAGAATTTTTTTTTTTATAGCATAATGTGTGTTATTTATTTCCTAAGTCATGTATGCATTGGATTCCTTTGAATGATAGCTTGTCAGCCTTTAAGAAATCAGACTCCCGCTGCACAGCAGTCAGCTGCACAGCAGTGTGATCCAGTCCTGCTTTCACTAGGAGTTTAATAATCAGACTCCCGCTGCACAGCAGTGTGATCCAGTCCTGCTTTCACTAGGAGTTTAATAATCAGACTCCCGCTGCACAGCAGTGTGATCCAGTCCTGCTTTCACTAGGAGTTTAGCACAGCGGTGTGATCCAGTCCTGCTTTCACTAGGAGTTTAATAATCAGACTCCCGCTGCACAGCAGTGTGATCCAGTCCTCCCGCTTTCACTAGGAGTTTAATAATCAGACTCCCGCTGCACAGCACCAGTCCTGCTTTCACTAGGAGTTTAATAATCAGACTCCCGCTGCACAGCAGTGTGATCCAGTCCTGCTTTCACTAGGAGTTTAATAATCAGACTCCCGCTGCACAGCAGTGTGATCCAGTCCTGCTTTCACTAGGAGTTTAATAATCAGACTCCCGCTGCACAGCAGTGTGATCCACCTGCTTTCACTAGGAGTTTAATAATCTCCCGCTGCACAGCGGTGTGATCCAGTCCTGCTTTCACTAGGAGTTTAATAATCAGACTCCCGCTGCACAGCAGTGTGATCCAGTCCTGCTTTCACTAGGAGTCTAATAATCAGACCTGCTGTGATCCAGTCCTGCTTTCACTAAAATAATCAGACACACCTGAGCTTGTTAGCTAGACACACTGGGGGCTGATCAAGCTGGTAGTGAAACCTGGACTGGATCACACTGCTGTGCAATAGGAGTCTGATTACCAGCCCTGCATTGTGTAAAATAAAAAAGGTATTTTTCTGATCACAAACACCACAGAAACACTTTACTCCTTTGTCTTCTTAACTTCAAATGGTGACAACCCTCACAAATATTGTTTCACAAACATTGACGAGGATAATAATAACAACAATAATAATAATAATAATAAAATAATAATAATTTAATTTAATTAGCTTACCTGGGCGTCTTGTGAAGTAGTCATTACACCACACAGTGCCGGTATTACTGCCGGGTCTTTAAAGGTAAAGGCTTGCTTCAGCTGCGCTGTTGCCTACGAGGAAAATGCTCTTTTTTTTTGTGTGTTTAACATATATTATATTTTATATATATATATAGATATATAAAAAAAAAATATGAACGTAAAATTTAATTAAAAAAATTGTATTTTATTTAACGACGCTGAAGCCGCTCTTCAACTTGACCAAGCAGTCGCGCGACCTCCAAAACGAACGTCAACAGCCAATCGGAACGCCGGATTCTCCGCGCGGGAAGGCTTTTTTTTTTAGAACGCTAGTGTTTGAAAACTTCAAAATTCTATAACCGTTTTTTTTTTTTTTTCTGTTAGAAGAGATATCGAGCGGGAAAAAAAAACAAACCGTTGTGATAATTAAATAATAAGCAGCGGTCTTTTAAAACTGTAAAGCTGAGGGAAACACGATCAAACTTCGTAGGTTTTGAGCAACTGCCTCAAACTCGGTTTCCTGGAACCAGGTTTCAAACCGCTGTTCCTAAAAAAACAACAAAAAAATATATATATATCTTGTTCCCTCATCTTAAGTCTGTAAAAGTTGGGTTACAGTGCATTTCAAAAAGCTGGTAATGCCTTTTTACGTAGGGCTCGTCCTAACGCATAAAAAAAAACCCCTTATTGAGCTAAAGAACAAAAAGATCACAATAAGATGCTTTAAAAAAAATGACAATCATATAAAAAAAGGGCAATATTGAAGTAAAAAAAAATAAATAACCGGCAAAAATAACCGTTATATTATATCACCACACCCAACAAAACCTTCAACCTCAAATCAAATCCCGTAACTTTACCAACAGGTGGCTGTAGAAGAAGTGACACTATCAGGATTAATAATGGGGGTAAAAATGAAGCTTTTTTGTGTTATAAACCGAAAATGAAGCTTTTTTTGTGTTATAAACCGAAAATGAAGCTTTTTTTGTGTTATAAACCAAAAAAATGAAGCTCTTGTGTTATAAACCAAAAATGAAGCTTTTTTTGTGTTATAAACCAAAAAATGAAGCTTTTTTGTGTGTGTTATAAACCAAACCACAAACTCAACAAGACAACTGTGTGCTACTGTTACACAACAAGCAATTAACAGCAATATTCATAAACGAGACGTTGATTGAGCTGTAGTTGGACAATGTTCCGTTTGTGTGTTATGATATGTTTTATTTTAAAAATAAATAGATAAATAACGGTAACCGGGCACCCTCCCAAAACGGCCATGCCGACTCCCTAAGATACCCTAAACCCAACACATTTTAAACACAACACAGGTTTGGGAAAATTATAACAACTACTATACTGTATTCGTGTATTTATTTATAACTGTACAACATGAAACAGGCGATAAAGCTACCGAGTCGGTTCCCAAATCATGACAGCAACTAGATTAACAAGCATTTGGAATCGCCATAAGATATAAAAGTCAGCCTGATAATACCCAACCAGGAATATATTAATTTTATTTATTTATTTATTTATTTTTTAATGAAATATTTAAAAGGCACTGCATGCAATATAATCAAGTTATAACGGTCTTCAATAACAATAATAATAATAATCATTTCAAAAACTACTAACACTAGTCCTAGTTTATTGAATACAGTCAGTATTATAAAACATACCTGCTGTATGATCACATTGTCGGGCTGTACCAGCTGAGACAATATATGCTCAAGTTGATCTGTCATCTTTCAAAGAGATCAGGGGCTCAAAATCGAAAACACACACAAAAAAAAAAAAAAAAAAAAAAAAAAAAAAAACAGATTTTAAAACCTAGTGTTTTTGGGGGGGTTTTGTTTCTTGTTTTCTGATCTACGATTTTACAGCGTCCGTCCTAATTCGGCGGCACTGTCCGCTTCGCAGGAGATCAATGTTATAAACGTGTTGTTTTTTTTTTTTTGGTGTATTTTTTATTTTTTAATAAAAAGTCTCCCTGTCTTGCGCTTCTCAGAGGAGCGCCCCACACATGGCAACCCGGAGAGAGCCAGCGAGTTTCAAATAATCACACGCCGGTGGAGTTCGGCGAGCCGCGCCTGGAGAGCGGAGCAGCGACACCTTGTGGTCGGCGGTGGAGACGGTGACTGCAATTAACATGATAAGGTCTTAATTAATTAATAAATAAAGACGGTGACTAAAATTAACATGATAAGGTATTAATAAATAAATAAAGACGGTGACTAAAATTAACATGATAAGGTATTAATAAATAAATAAAGACGGTGACTAAAATTAACATGATAAGGTATTAATTCATAAATAAATAAATAAAGATGGTGACTAAAATTAACATGATAAGGTATTAATAAATAAATAAAGACGGTGACTGAAATTAACATGATAAGGTCTTAATTAATTAATAAATAAAGACGGTGACTAAAATTAACATGATAAGGTATTAATTCAAAATAAATAAATAAAGACGGTGACTAAAATTAACATGATAAGGTATTAATTCATAAATAAATAAAGACGGCGAATAAAATTAACATGATAAGGTATTTATTTATTTGTTTATTTATTTATTAATTAATACCTTATCATGTTAATTTGAGTCACCTTCTTTATTAATTAATTAATCTAATTAAGCTCATTTACTTTTGCAACTTGGGTTAAACAAACGAGTATAACGTTTTTAAAATCAATTGTGCTTTTTTTAACAACATGTTTTAATATACACAAAAAGTTTACAAATTCATTCATTCATTCATTCATTCATTCATTATTTTGCTAATTTATTTTAACCCTCCTGTTAGGATTCCCGGTCTTTGTTTTGATCTGACTCTGGTTTCCAATTGGCTTAAATGCTGTTTTTTCTTTTCATTTTCTGTATAATATTTTATGGCTTTTCCTAAGTTGGGGTCATGAACTTATACACAGAAAACAGAACCTTTTGAGATGGGTTGTGTGTGTGTGTGTGTGTGTGTGTGTGTGTGTGTGTGTGTGTGTGTGTGTTGTGTGTGTGTGTGTGTGTGTACAAGTGGGTACTAACAAATAAAGACAGTGACACTGGGGACCTGGCGTTTCCATTTTGGTGTAATCGTGTCCCGTTGCAATACATCTAGACACACGTCCTATTTTTATTAGAAGAAGTTAAACAATTCTATTCATTTTTTGTTCATTTTGTATTATTATTATTATTATTATTATTATTATTTATTATTATTATTATTATTATTACTATCTCTGGAATGGCAGACCCTGTCTGGAGATCTTTATAAACAAACAAACAATATATCTCTACAAGGCAGAGCCTCATTTTCTGAGTCAGTTTTTCAACAGCATCTCACTGGTAAAGACGCTCCAATATGAGGAGCTCCCAGGTTGGCAATGAAAGAGGTTTGATCACAGCTCCTGGACTGAAAGAGCAGAACAGAGTCAAACCTTTGCAAATAAAAACAGTTAATTAATTTAAGGCGGTTTTAAATGAGTTTGAAATTGCAGCTGGTCAATATAAACATATACATAATAGAAAGGTTAATCAGAAGGCAAGCGGGTTTGTGTAATTCGCTATGTTACAATCAGACTTGACATTAGAGTGTTTTAAATAACAGGTAATACTTTCACGTCGCAACGAAGTTTGGAAACTGTATTGTATTGTGTTTACGCACAGTCCTACAGGTAGGTAGAGTCCAGGTGAGTCGGTTTACAGCTAGGATATAATAGGTGTTGTGCTCTACCCCCCGCTGGTGGGACGGTGCCTGCTTTTAACAACTCGTTTTAAATGATAATACAGACTTCACAAAATAGTTTTACATTCAGGCCGGACTTGTGAAATACCCGGGCCGTACCCTTGACAGCCCCGGCGGCGCCGCGTCACAGATGCAATGCAATATGCTAATTATGAATATGCTAATGAGGGCTTCAGTCTGCGCTTGACAATAGACGCGTCTGACCGAGCCATTTCAAAACAACACTCACCTTACCAATTTCTTACAAAGGAACGCCTATAGCCTCGTTATTTTACAATTGATATTAACTGTGTTTTTTTTTTTTTTTTTTCAAACGCTGTGTATTTTTTAATTATTTAAAAAAAAAAAAAAAAAAAAAAAAAAGCGCTATATTGGGCTAAAATGTTGCAATCATTCAAACGTCTTGTGTACTTCGTTTATTGCTTTATTATTAATTACCACAGTAATGAAACAATGTTCAAGACGAATGCATCTCAGCAATGCAATGCAAGAAGATGCATCAATAACCGGACTCGATGCCGTCACGCATGACGGTATAACTAGAAAGGAACGCCGTGACGTCATTGGCTATCATTACCGACATCACAAAGACATTTGATTTTAAAGAGACAGAATTGGGCGTTGCCATGGCATCAAAAATACTATAAACTCCTGCGCTGTTCCACGTTGAGAAGTTGACTTATGAAAACATTTTATAAAAAAGCACGATTGATTTTTTTTTTTTTTTTTTTAAACCCAAGTTGCAAAAGTAAATTATCTCAATTAGCAATGATTTGAAAAGCACACCTCAATTAAATAAAATAACTTCAGATAAAAAAAATGCGGAGGTCGCATCCCGGGAGGTTGACAGTCTGCAGCTCTGTCCAGTCCATTGTCTGGTGTATTTGAAGCATTATGGATTTTCTTGTGTTTACTGCATCTTGCAAAGCGCTTTGTGATGGTGCTCCACTATGAAAGGCGCTATATAAAATAAAGATTGATTGACTGATTGATTGATAATCGTACAAAGAAGATATTTTACCGAAAGAACGGGCATACAATAATCTAAAACAAGAGGCATACATCTAATGCTCAAAGAGTTATATATTTGTACAGATATTTTCATATAATTAATAATATTTTAATAAAGTAATACCAGCTATGAAATTATGAAACATCGCTATAGTGTTCAGTCTTGGGTTCAGGGCTGCTACGTAATCAGACTCCTGTTGCACAGCAGTGTGATCCAGTCCTGCTTTCACTAGGAGTTTAATAATCAGACTCCCGCTGCACAGCAGTGTGATCCAGTCCTGCTTTCACTAGGAGTTTAATAATCAGACTCCCGCTGCACAGCAGTGTGATCCAGTCCTGCTTTCACTAGGAGTTTAATAATCAGACTCCCGCTGCACAGCGGTGTGATCCAGTCCTGCTTTCACTAGGAGTTTAATAATCAGACTCCCGCTGCACAGCGGTGTGATCCAGTCCTGCTTTCACTAGGAGTTTAATAATCAGACTCCCGCTGCACAGCGGTGTGATCCAGTCCTGCTTTCACTAGGAGTTTAATAATCAGACTCCCGCTGCACAGCGGTGTGATCCAGTCCTGCTTTCACTAGGAGTTTAATAATCAGACTCCCGCTGCACAGCAGTGTGATCCAGTCCTGCTTTCACTAGGAGTTTAATAATCAGACTCCCGCTGCACAGCAGTGTGATCCAGTCCTGCTTTCACTAGGAGTTTAATAATCAGACTCCCGCTGCACAGCAGTGTGATCCAGTCCTGCTTTCACTAGGAGTTTAATAATCAGACTCCCGCTGCACAGCAGTGTGATCCAGTCCTGCTTTCACTAGGAGTTTAATAATCAGAAACCTGTGACTGGGAGTTTAATAATCAGACTCCCGCTGCACAGCGGTGTGATCACTGCTGTGCAATAGGAGTCTGATTACCAGCCCTGCACTTTAGCTGTGAAGGATAATGCAAAATAAACGGCAAACAATAAAACACTTTTTGCATTTTTACGGTAAATTTACCTTAACATTGACTAAATAAAACTCTACTTGTAGACTCGGTCTTATTTATTAAACACTGGGGGCTGATCAAGCTTATAATGAAACCTGGACTGGATCATTATTATTATTCATTATTATTTTATATACCAGACTTTGATTAATAAGGATAATGCAAAATAAACGGCAAACAATAAAACACTTTTTTGCATTTCCCCCCGGTAAATTTTACCTTAACATTACTAAATAAAACTTACTTGTAGACTCGGTCTTATTTTATTAAAATCGAAAATTATTTATTATTATTTATTTTATGACATTATATTATTATATTATTAGTGTAACTAATGTCAGCAAAATTACGCACTGCTCGGACATCTGTTGTTATTATTAATGTTTTTGGGGGGGGGGAGCAGGAGGGGAG
>NC_054575.1:2575048-2589934 GCF_017654505.1 Polyodon spathula
CTAATTCCAATAAATATGTAAAAGTTAAATCAAATTAATTCAATAGTCTTGCATGCTGATGTGCTGGGGAGGCCAAATTGAGCCTGGTCCTCAGAGCCAGCATTGCACAAGAATAGAAATTTCCATTTATATGAACTGTATTAGTCAATACAGATTCCAAGAATGAAGTAAAAACTGACATCGTGTAATAAATTTATGGATTTGAATATCGGCATGACAACCAATTGTTGTTGATGTCAAACACCTAGAAATCCCTCCAATGTTTTGATTCAAACGCAGGCTCCCTTGAGAGAGGAACAACATATTGAAATGCTGGGCAGCTGGCTCTTAGAGCCAATATGTATAGATATAAAGATAATGCGTGTGTATATATGGACTGATTTTTTTTATTTTTTTAAGGGGGGGGGTCCCTGTTATTAAGTGTCTCTGTCTCCTCAGGTGAAGACCTGGTTTCAGAATCGGAGAATGAAGTTTAAGAGGCACCAGAAAGACTCAAGCTGGGTGTCGGAGAGGTACCCCAACATCTCCGCTAACGCGCCGGTAAGATAACCCCCAATAATGCCCCAATAAGTGGAAATAAACGTATGTGGAGTTTTAAACTGTCAACACTGTGATGCATTTATTTTGTTTGTAAAACTTGATTTTCTACCTGAAATATTTACGCTGTGTTGATTTTATACACAAGCTAGCTTTCACCAGAATTTAAACTACATTTCCCAGCATGCTTTGGTTGGTATTGGTGAGGGCTGATGGGAGATGTAGGTGGTTATAACACCTAGTCTGTGTTGTCATTCACTTATTTTTTTTTTTTTTTCTTAAAAGCCAGCCTCAATCGCAAGGCACATGTTTTTGGATATAGTTACCTTGCATAGCATTTCTCATTGGGGGGTGGAAAAAATAAATCTCTCTCTCCTCTCCCAACAGCTGTCAAAATGGCCTTACTCTAATCTTCCCACCGACGCTGCCATCCCTTCAGAATACTACACCCAGCAAGGGGGGCTAATTCCCGGGGAACCTCAGTACCAGTCGCTCCCACACCCACCCTCGGACTACCCCAAACACAGCCCCTCTGGGTCCATACCCCTGTACGCCTCCCAGCACCCCTACCAGACCCCCATCTCCCCGCGGGACGAGGAAGGGGCTGATGAGTACTCCCCTGACCCCCCTTCCTCCCCTGCCAGCTGCACAGCCAACCCTGCTGCTCCACCCCATCACAGGACAGTCAGCAGCAGCAGTGAAGAAGGCTGGGCCACGCTGCCCTCTGGTGGCCACGGAGGGTCGTTGCGGTTTGATTATTCCCAGCAGCTTCAGCCTCCACCTCTCTATCTGCCGCTGGAGCAGGTAACGGCGACATCTGGTGGCCATTTGAGGAATCACTATTCTGGATACCATCACCACCACCAGCAGCAGCAAGACGTACCACAGGCAGCAGCCAGCTTTAGTCATTACGGACTTGAGCAAATGCTTCATAGGAGAAATAACAGCATCTCTTAATATAAAGACTCTCCCTCGCACACGGTTACTATTTAATATTTTTTTCATTGTTGGCATTGTGCAATTCAACATTTTTTAATTGAAGAAATTATTTTTGAAGTTGCAAAAAAAGATACTGCTTGTGTTTTTTTTTAGTTTTTATATATTCAAATGTCCCTTGTTTTTTAAAGACCAGAAGGGCTGTAAGCATGCTCTCTCCCTCCTCCAACTGTCGGTGTTTTAAACTGCAGTTCCCAGCATGCTTTGAGTGAGGGGGGGGTGATGGGAGCTGTAGTTTTACTGCAGTGTGGTTATAGGGGGTTGTTTAGCAGTGGCCAGGTTTGGAATACTACAACTCCCAGCAGTTTTGGTAAAGGATTGTGGGAGTTGTAGTTTTTGGGGTGTACTGGCAGTTATTCTAAAGGTTTTGCTGTGATATGGGGGGGGGGGGGGGGGGGGGGGGGGCAGTTTTGCACAAAGTGTAGAATTCCTTGGAATCTTATTTACTACAATAAAATAAAATGTAAAAATGGTGCAGCTGCTGTGTTTTGCCACCAGGTGGCACCCAAGTGCTTGTTAAAATGAAATGCATGCGAATGGCAAGCCAGTGCTTATTAAAAGAAATGTAGATTGCCAAAAAATAAAATTAAAGAAATCCTTAAAGGCAATTTGTTTTGGTTAGCGCCTTCTCTTTCAAGCTGAAGTTTTGGTGTATATTTGGGTTTACCTTGCTTGAACAGGGCGAATTCAGTTCAGCCAGGCTGTAATTCAGACCTGACTTGTAACGTTTTTTTGTATACCAGGTTCATGGAATGGGCAAGACCAACAACCTTTTCCTATTAATATTTAACTTTTTCTGCCTAGGCTTGACTTCACTACTTCGCCACAACTTTGAAATGCTCATATGATTTCGAAGGTAAAATTTTTTTAGAAACCAAGTCAAGACAGACGGGTGTTTCTCTTGTCTTGTGTACTTTTTTTTTAAAATGACCCACCCTCGACACCACCTCAAACTAAAATCTGCACTGGTATCAAACCTTTCTGCCATGTTTGTAGTTGTGTAACAGACTACAAGTCCCAGCATGCCTCTGCACTAGCCATATGCAGCGAGGGATTGTGGGGGGTGTAGTTCTGGGGATGCTTCTAGACAGAGAAGGCTGTGTATATTCTACATCTCTTATGAGGCTGAGAGGGAAGAAATTGGTTTTTAAAAAACTGTTAGTTTAATAAACTGACTTCTGCTGTTGACAGTGTGTGAAAACACTGCATTCCAAATTTAATGCACACCCTGTAGGGATGGGAATCAGACTCCCGCTGCACAGCAGTGTGATCCAGTCCTGCTTTCACTAGGAGTTTAAGACACACCTGAGCTTGTTGGCTAGACACTGGGGGCTGGTAGTAAAACCTGGACTGGATCACACTGCTGTGCAGCGGGAGTCTGATTCCCAGCCCGATCCTGTGTTGGTTGATGGACTTGAAGAAAAGATGTATAAACTGTTGATGCAACTGATTTTGTAAAATAACTTGATTTTATAATAAAATGTGCCTTTTTTTTTTAATTTTGTGTTTGTGGACTGTTTCTTCCATGTTAACATGAACTGAATGAGGGATTGATATTTTTTATATAAGTATTGATGCAAAATCTACTGAAATCAAATTCAGCTTGGCTAAGAATTTAATACTGGGTTCTTCTGATCAATTGACAGTGTTTAGTTTCTTTTTAATCGTGTGATCATTAACCCTTAACCCTGACACGCTAGAGTGACTGAAGCATTTAATCAGTGAGACAGCTGGACAGGACCCTGGGTAGGGAGCAGTCTCTGCTGCTGAATTACAAGCTTGAGTAAAAGCAATAAAGAAACCAGATTTCAAACCCGGCGAGACGGTGGAACCAGACACACTCTGCCAATGACAGAACCGGGAGACCAAGAGTCACAACACCTGCCCGAGACGGACAGATCATTCTGCAGCGTCTTCGTGATGTCAGCTGTCAATCGGCACAATAGAAAGTCACCGCGCTTGCTCTGAAACGGTCATTTAAGATCACATCTAGTTACATTTAACCAAATGTAAGTGATAAGTTTCTTTTGATGCTGTGTGGAATTGCCAGTCTTTGCTGGAGACTCAGACTCAACTTGTGTTGGCTCTGGAGCTCGCGGGGGGTGGGGGGGGTTTGGCAAAACCGGCTGGGAGCCTTGGTAACCCCCCCCACCCCCCAATCCATTACTTTCAGTGTGAACTGTCTCCTAAATCAGTCATTTTCCACGTTGATTTTTGGTCCTGGTTTCTGTGCTGCGCTTAAAATAATGGTTCCTTTTAAGATTGTAAAAACAGTTGAAGAAAACACTTCATACAGACTTTAAAATTAAAAAACACTTCTAGTTGGAGTTACGTTGCTTCTAGTACGAAATCAGAACTCTGACTTCTAGTCGCTGTGGACCAGCGCTGGCCAGTCACGATCCTGGAGAGGGATTCCACTCCTGGTCTTTGTTCCAACCCGGTCTCGATTGAGCCCATTAAATTTCCATCGTCAATTATACCATTTTAGGGTTACTTATTAAACCTGACCTGGAACCACCGTCCAGGACCGAGACTGACCCACACACGATCCTAGAAGATATCGAGTTTCAAAGTGTAGGGAAATTATTGTTATTGCTTTTTGACAGCCTGCTTTATCCCAGGAGACTCACACAGGCGTTGCAGCACAGGGTTACAATGCAAGCTTCATATTGAAACACAGTGTAGTTTACAGCAAGGGCTGAATAACAACACTGCTAGAATACAATCTGAACTAGGATGCAGCAAGGTAGGATCACAGCAAGTTGCATCCACAGTGACAAAGGGCAAGGACAGCGCATCAGCTGAGGGTCCTGTGACGGGGCTGAAGTAACTGACAACCTCTGAGCTCAGTGCATTCTTCACACTCCTGGAGACGACAGGTCCATACATCTGCCTTTTGTTATCTTCTTGCGACCCCTAGTGGCATTATCTCTTTCGATCTCTCTGAAGTCTTTAGAGCCTGTTCCCTTCTAGTCCACAGCATTGTTATCTTGTTAGTTTGCAGTCAATGTTGGGCAAGAGCTTGTAGATGCAGCGTCTCTATCAGTGGTTAGCAATATCTGCAATATTAGTCTCTTTTCAGAAAAGAACACCAGTATAGCTCTGCCAGTCCACATGCGTAGCAAACTGCTAATCAATTCTCGATCCATGTTTTCCAACAGGGGCTCTGAGGTCAGGAGAATCCAGCAAGGAGGGGCTGGTCAAGAAGAAATTAATAAATCCACCACAAGCGTCTCAACTGGAAGCTTTTTTTTTTCTTTTAAAGATGTCTAAGATCGATAATTTCAGTTTTAAGAACCCTTCTATTTGTAATTGCTGTTTTTTTTTTTTCTAGAGACCTCAAAGCATCCTCTTCAATGAAAGTCATTTTCTGCCGCGGTGAGAAGTTCATTTTAACAGGACGCTGCCCGGAGCAGCTCTGGTGTCTGTGGTGTTGTTGGGATTGATGAAAAGCAAACTGGGATTGGGGAATGGAGCAGCAAGCACTCTCAATGCCTACAAAACCAAAAGAAACTACATTTCCCACAATGCTGTATTCTCGCACCTGCTCAGTCCCTCCTCCCCCTATTCTTGACGAACATCTATTGATTAGTCTATTGTACTGAAGAGAGAGAGCGAGAGAGAGGCAGGCAGGCAGTCTTTATGCTGTGAATGGACATATTAAGGAAGGCTTTGAAAAAAATCAATGAAAAAAAAAAAACAAACACAAAAATAACAACGGAACACACCAGGGCTCCTGTGGGGCTGGAGGACTGACAAGAATTTACATTCCGAAAGAAAGAAAGAAAAGGACATTGATTCCTTTTATGCGCTAGCTAGAGAGAGAGAGAGATGGCTTTCACATTGAACAACCAAGTCTGTAAGTAACAGCATTGATTTTCTTGTGTGTGTGTGTGTGTGTGAGAGAGAGAGAGAGAGAGAGAGAGAGAGGAGAGAGAGAAGGCTGAGGAGAGTGGATGCTGAGGAGAGAGCAAAGAGAGGAGAGTGGATGCTGAGGGGAGAGAGGAGGAGGCTGGGGGAGAGAGGGGAGAGAGGAGAGCGAGGAGGCTGGGGGAGAGAGGAGAGTGAGGCTGGGGAGAGAAGAAGCTGAGGGGAGAGAGGAGAGTAGAGAGAGGAGAGAGAGGAGGCTGAGGGGAGAATGGGAGATTGTTAATTTTAATTTACATACCATCATTTTGTAATTACTGACCATACTCCGGGACACGGATGAAAAAACATAGACTGTGAGGGGGGGTGGGGGAGGGATGAAAAACATAGACAAAGGGATAGTTGGCTGTGCCTGTGGTTTTGTTTTTTGTTGCTCTGTGGAATGACATGTTCTTGTTTACAGGAGGGGGGGGGGGGGGGGGGGGGGGGGGGGGGGGGGGGGGGGGGGGGGGGGGGGGTTAGGGGAGGGATTTGACCTGCACTGTATTGAGATTGGAATTTATTTTTATCCAACCTCTTTGAAAACACAATAACCCACTCACAATAATACAATTGCCCCCTCCAGACATCTCACTCGCAACAACCACCCTAATAAAACTGTACCTCAGAGAGGTCTGGTAAAGCATAGGGAAGCATTGTAAAGCACAGAGAGGTCTGGTAAAGCATAGGGAAGCATTGTAAAGCACAGAGAGGTCTGGTAAAGCATAGGGAAGCATTGTAAAGCACAGAGAGGTCTGGTAAAGCATAGGGAAGCATTGTAAAGCACAGAGAGGTCTGGTAAAGCATAGGGAAGCATTGTAAAGCACAGAGAGGTCTGGTAAAGCATAGGGAAGCATTGTAAAGCACAGAGAGGTCTGGTAAAGCATAGGGAAGCATTGTAAAGCACAGAGAGGTCTGGTAAAGCATAGGGAAGCATTGTAAAGCACAGAGAGGTCTGGTAAAGCATAGGGAAGCATTGTAAAGCACAGAGAGGTCTGGTAAAGCACAGGGAAGCATTGTAAAGCACAGAGAGGTCTGGTAAAGCATAGGGAAGCATTGTAAAGCGCAGAGAGGTCTGGTAAAGCATAGGGAAGCATTGTAAAGCGCAGAGAGGTCTGGTAAAGCATAGGGAAGCATTGTAAAGCGCAGAGAGGTCTGGTAAAGCATGTTAACCACTCACAGTAACCCCGCTGCCCTCCTGTACCCCCCCAGGTCTTGCTGGGAGATGAGAGCTGCCTTCTGTTGCTCCAGCGATGAAGCCTGGTCATAGCATCCCCCTATGGAGCCCAGGAGGGGCGCTGGGGGGGGTCCCCCACTACCCTTCCCCCCTGCTCCCCACCTGGGTGGAGGGGGGAAAGGGGGGGACGAGTCACCCCCTTCCCCCTCCCTTCTCTCCACCAAAGACCCGCGGCCCTCTTCAGACTACCTCCACTTCCTGAGGAGGAGCGGGATCAGCCCAGGCCCAGGCCCGAGGCCGGGAGCAGGGAGCAGATCAATCGCCATGGAAGAGGAAGCTCCTCCCAACCAAACCCCGAGCAGAGCTACCTCAGACACCTCCAACACTTTGACCTCTCACCTCCTCGGGGGGCCCCCAGCCAAAACCGGTCCCCTCTGGGGAGCCAACCGACCTCAACGCGACCTCCGCTTTGCTGGCCCGCTGAGCAAGAGGGCCGACGAACTCCGGCGTGACCCCGAAACGAACTCCGAACCTGGTTCACAAGCAGTCGGCGGCCACGAGCCTAACTCCGAAACAGCCGTCCGTGCCGACAAACTTCCAGCTGACCCCTCAACAAACTCTTCTTCGCGTGACGCCAAAACATCCGGTCACTGCCCGGGCGCCACGGGAAAGACGTCTTCCGTTCGACGCGAGGCTTCGGGGAGTAACGTCAGCCTGACTGCCACTGACGGCGGTCCCGAGCCACATGGTGAAGAGAAAGCAGACCCTCCTAGCAACCTCTTCTGTGACCTCGGTGCGGCTTCTACAGTCAGCCCACAAAATTACCTCACGCAACTTCCAACCAAAGTCGATAAGCTTTACCCGGGGCGCCCCAAAACCGAAGATGGGGGAACCCCTCCCGTCCGGCCGAATGACCCCGGCGGTGACCTCTACTCTGATTCGCTCCCTGACGTCTCACTGGCCAGTGGCGGCGCAATAAAGCAGAGCCCCGAACTTCGCTGTGACCCCGACATCAAGAGCAGAACGAACCGCGATGCCAACGAGGGAGGCAATTTTTGCCCCAAAACTTGTCCCGCGGAAAACTTCCAGCCAGGCGGCGGCCGTTTTAAGGAAGCTGCTGGCGACAAAGACCCTAAAGATGTCTTCTGCATTGAGGGCGACCTTTGTCCCAGTGATGGGTTTTACATTGACCCTGCCAAATGCACAGATGTCGATCCAGTCAGCTTGGGGACCGATGACCCCAAACATCGGAGAGACAGCAACAAACCAAACAGCCACACCGGCCGCGATTTTTCCAGCGATGCGGCTTTTTACAGTAGCTTTAAAAATGACCAAAACACGAGCTCTGGGCGCAGCCTCCGAGATTCCCAGTCCTACCCTGGGAGCTTTACTGGGAACGGTGTGCTCGACGCCCACGGAAACGTTGACGCAAAACCGGAAATTGGTGAGAGACGCAGGAATCACATTGAAGCCGGTGGCTTTACCCCCGTTGACAGGAACGAATCCAAAAATAGCCACCTCAACCTCAACCTAAACCTTGACGTCAAAACCTCTGTGGATGTGCGCACAGACCCTGACTGCACACACTCTCAGACACAAGCCAGCTTGAACCGGGCTGCAGACTGGACCTTTAATCCTGAGTCTTTGGTAAACTCCAGCCTCGAGATTGGAGTTTTGGGAAGTCACGACTTTAGCTCTCAAACCAAAACTTGCCCAAAGATCGATGCCAATGAAGATGCGGATGCAAGCGCTAGCGAAGATGCCGGTGTGATGAGAGAGAGGGAGGAGAGGGAGAAGGGAGAGAGGGAGGGGAGGGATGGAGAGAGGCAGGGGAGAGAGATGGAGGTAGAGAAGGAGAGAGAGAGTGCACTCGTCAAACCTCAAAACGGAGGGACGGAAACAGTGTTGGGGAGGGAGGTGGTGGGGGGTGCTAGCTGGCTCTGTTTCCCTCCCTTCCCCCTCCCGCTCCCCTTCTCCCCCTCCCCCTCAACCCCACACTACCCCTCGCCTTCCAAAAACTCCTTCAAGACTCTGAAATGCCCGCAGTGCAACTGGCACTATAAATACCAGCAGACCCTGGTGGCGCACATCAGAGAGAAGCACTGTGTGCCAGCAGCGGGCGCGGCGGGCTCCTTAGCAGCGTGGGGGAGCAACAGCCCCTCTCCCCCCAGCTGCCCCTTCTGCGTCTCGGGCAAGCCTCACCCTCGTCTGGGACGGGGGGAGACCCACGCCTGCAGTTTCAAACCTTACCACTGTGTGGCATGCGACTACTCCACTAACTCTAAAGGAAACCTCACGATCCACACTCAGTCCGACAAGCATGTGGCTAACGTACAGGGGGCCAGGGGCCCCCAAAATGCTTACAGCACCCCCTCGGATGCCCCCCGGCCCGGTAAGGCGAACAGCCCCAGTTTGGGGCAGTTCAGGATGGTTAATTTGCCACCCTTGGTTCGTCTGAGTGGCCAGGGGAAGTTGAGCAGCATCCTGATGAATTTGGGGCTAGGGGGCCCCAGCGGGGGCAGTCTCGGGCTCCCCTTTAAATGCATTTTAAACAAACAGGGGCTCGAGCCCAGCTCCACGCTGAGTAGCAGCGCCGCCCCGGTGGTGGAACCGAGTACCGGCAGTCTGCCGAGCTGTGATGTCAGTGAGGGAGCGAGGGAGGAGGAGGGCTGCAACCCCGGACTGGAGACCAATAAGAGAGATGGACTGGGAGCAACTGGGAGAGGTGTGTTATTTGTTTCACGATTATACTGTTTTTTTTTTTTAATTCCGGTTTGAAATCAGAGCGGCGTGAGTTTCGACACGACACTTCCGAGAGAATGAATCTGCACTGTATCCTTAAATGGATTGTTTTCCTTGTTTTCTCTCTCCTCAGCCCCTACCTCTCCTCCTCCCCCTCCCTCTGCCCCTATCCTCCCGGGGGATCCTCCCCCCTCTCCCCCTCCCTCCATATTCCAGTGCCTCATCTGCACCACCTTCACCACAGACCGGCTAACGGTGCTTCTGCAACACAGCTTCACCCCTCCCCCCCCTTCGCCTCCCACTGATGACACTTGGTGGCGAGGTCCCAAACCGGGCTCCGCCCACCACTGCCTCCTCTGCCTCTACTCCACCCCCCTGTCTGCCAATTTCGGGTTACACCTGCGGACGGGGCGCCATTGCGCTCGCCTCGCACTGGCCAGGCACCTCAGGGGGGCGGGCCAGGGGTTCGAGGGGAGGTTAGGGCTCCCAGGAGCCCCCCCGGCCCTCACCCACCTCAGCTGCAGACTGTGCGGGTTCGACTCTCCGAGCCCCAGGGCCATGCGGCTGCACGCACAGACTGCGGAGCACAGAGAGGCAGTGAGCAAGTATCAGGTGAGTCAGCTTTATGATCTGTGATTCCTGTCTACAGCTCTGGAGAAAAGTTTTGCATCTCCCTCTATATAGAATGAACTCCCTCAGCTTCATAGAGTCCAGTGAAAGCTGCTGAATAATGTTCCCTTGTTAACATATTGAATTGCACCCCCTCTATATAGAATGAACTCCCTCAGCTTCATAGAGTCCAGTGAAAGCTGCTGAATAATGTTCCCTTGTTAACATATTGAATTGCACCCCCTCTATATAGAATGAACTCCCTCAGCTTCATAGAGTCCAGTGAAAGCTGCTGAATAATGTTCCCTTGTTAACATATTGAATTGCACCCCCTCTATATAGAATGAACTCCCTCAGCTTCATAGAGTCCAGTGAAAGCTGCTGAATAATGTTCCCTTGTTAACATATTGAATTGCACCCCCTCTATATAGAATGAACTCCCTCAGCTTCATAGAGTCCAGTGAAAGCTGCTGAATAATGTTCCCTTGTTAACATATTGAATTGCACCCCCTCTATATAGAATGAACTCCCTCAGCTTCATAGAGTCCAGTGAAAGCTGCTGAATAATGTTCCCTTGTTAACATATTGAATTGCACCCCCTCTATATAGAATGAACTCCCTCAGCTTCATAGAGTCCAGTGAAAGCTGCTGAATAATGTTCCCTTGTTAACATATTGAATTGCACCCCCTCTATATAGAATGAACTCCCTCAGCTTCATAGAGTCCAGTGAAAGCTGCTGAATAATGTTCCCTTGTTAACATATTGAATTGCACACCCAGCGCTTTGAAAAAATTGAAATTCACATTGAAAAAACTGACTGGAAAAATGTGACATTTCAGAAATCTGCCATGAAATACTACTGGACTGATATTATAGCTTCCAGTAGACTTTTTTTTTTTTTTTTGCAATAATATTTTGTAGTTTCTCTTTGATTGACATGATGTGAAATAAAAGATTTCAACTATGTTCATATAGTTTTTATTTATTTTTTTTTGTTTTAACAATGTCTCAACCCTGAAATTCTAAGTGATGCAAAACTTTTAGCCACAGCTGAAACACTGACCCCGTCTCTTGTAATAGAGATGTCAGCTCTCTCTCTCCTCCCCTCCTCTCCTCCTCCCACCTCTATTCCTCTCTCCTCCTCTCCTGTACACAGAGCAACGCTAGCGGGACCACACTGTGAAACACTGATATAAAACCCTGGCGTGAACTACAGCAGCTTCTCAGCACAGTGGTGTCTATATAAAGCTGTAATCTAGTGCGCTGGCATTGCCCGCTGTGTGCTGGGCAGAGCCTGGCTGTGCTGTGCTGTACACAGGGCAATGCTGGCAGGACCACACTGTATAACACTGATATAAAACCCTGGAGTGAACTACAGCAGCTTCCCAGCACAGTGGTGTCTATATAAAGATGTAATCTAGTGCGCTGGCATTGCCCGCTGTGTGCTGGGCAGAGCCTGGCTGTGCTGTGCTGTACACAGGGCAATGCTGGCGGGACCACACTGTATAACACTGATATAAAACCCTGGAGGTAATCGTATGATCCCTTGACCAAAGTTACCACGTATGCGTGCATGTTTTTAAAAGTTTTTTTTTGAATTAGGTGTGGTGTGCTATGCACAGAACGGCATCTGTACACAAGATAAGAGATGCCTTGGAATTCTGGAAAGTACTGCACTGTGATTGGTTGATTTCTGCCATGTGATTTTGTAATCAGGCTGGAACTCACACTCCCAAGCTAAGTTACATTATCTGAGTGAGTGAGTGAGTTAGTCAGTGAGTGAGTGAATTAGTCAGTACTTAATGTGGAAATTTTTTTTGCATGCTATAAACCCAACCTTAACACTAACTCCAATCCTAAACCTGACCTCAACCCCTAACGCCAAACCCAACTCCAACCCCAACCACTAACCCTAACCCAAACCCTTACCCCAACCCCAACCATAACACTAACCCCCAAACCCCTAACCCCAACCCGTAACCCTGAACCCCAACCACTAACCCTAACACTAAACGCAACCCAAACCGTTACCCAAACCCCTAACCCCAACCATAACACTCAACCCCCAACCCCCCCTACCCCAACCCCTAACACTGAACCCCCAAACCCCTAACCCCAACCCGTAACACTGAACCCCAACCACTAACCCTAACACTAACCCTAACCCAACCCCTAACCCAAACCCCCCTCTGGGGTTGGTAAACCCATAATTGGGGGGTTAACCCCAACCACAACCCCAACCCCCGAACCCCAACCCCAACCCTAACCCCAACCCCTAACCCCAACCCCTAACCCTAACCCCTAACCCCAAACCCTAACCCTAAACCCAACCCCAACCATAACCTAACCCTAAACCCCAAACCCTGAACCCCAACCACTAACCCTAAACCCTCGCACTAACAAAACCCCGGGGATTGGGGATAAAACACCTCTAACCCCCAAACCCAACCCATAACCCTATTACCCCAACCCTCACCTACACCTAACCCAAACCCCCCCACCCCGACCCCCAAACCTAACCCAACCCTAACCCCAACCGAACCCCCAACCCTAACCCCCAAACCCTACTAACCCTAACCCCTAACCCCAACCATGATTGGGGCTACCCTAACCTCAACCCCAAACCCCAACCCTAAACGCACCCCAAAACCCTTACCCCAAACCCCTAACCCTGAACCCCCAACCAAACCCTAACCCCAACCCCGAACCCAACCCCTAACCCTAACCCACCACTACCCCAAACCCCCAACCCCTAACCCAAACCTCTAACCCCAAACCACCCAACCCCACAAACCCCAACCCCCAACCCAACCAAAAACCCAACCCCAAACTAACCCCCAAACCCCTAACCCAACCCAACCCAAACCCACCCCACCCCGAACCCCCAACCACCAACCCTAAACACTTTAAACCCACCCAACCCTTAACCACCCAACCCCTAAACCCTAAACCATAACACCAACCCCTAACCCCAACCCCTAACCCCAAACCATAACACATAACCCAACCTATAACCCCTAACCCCACCCCCTACCCAACCCCTAACCTGAACCCCAACCCCTAACCCCTAACAATAACCCCAACCCTAAAACTAACCTCAACTCTGGACTCGACTCCCGCCTAACCCAACCCTAACCCCAACCCCTAACCCTAACCCCAACCCCTAACCCCAACCATAACACTAACCCCCTAACCCCTAACCCCTAACCCCCTAACCCTTGTTGTAAATGCACAGTAATTCCAGACACAATAGTACTGGTTACAGGGTTGTTGGCAGGCTCCACTCCACTCCAGCTGCTCAGAAGCGACTCGTTAAACCCTGTTGTATAATTAACAAGCTGTCGATGAAATCTCAAATACACAGTCTAAGCAAATCTGCTTCAGTACCGTTAGAGACCGAGTCAACCTCAAGAAGGGTCAGCTACATCCTTCACAGACCCCCATGCATGCAAACCTCTGGGTGTGAGCATCGCCATGACTCGCACATCTGGGTAAAGACATCCATTAACTGAGACAGTTGCTAATTGGGCTAATGGAACGATACGCGCGTGCTCTCTCCCCACAGCAAAACCTCAACGAGATTTGTCAAGACCGCTCCCCTGACAAAGACGCCAGCCAATCAGAGCCTTCGTTCAAATGCGGTGAGTTTGAGATATTTTTTCAATCTAGAAGGGCCAGTGATCCTGTTAATAAAGCTAATAAGAGGTGAGAGAATGGATTTTAAAGATGGTCAGCGCTCCTTTAAAGGGAGGGGCCAGTGATCCTGTTAATAAAGCTAATAAGAGGTGAGAGAATGGATTTTAAAGATGGTCAGCGCTCCTTTAAAGGGAGGGGCCGGTGATCCTGTTAATAAAGCTAATAAGAGGTGAGAGAATGGATTTTAAAGATGGTCAGCGCTCCTTTAAAGGGAGGGGCCAGTGATCCTGTTAATAAAGCTAATAAGAGGTGAGAGAATGGATTTTAAAGATGGTCAGCGCTCCTTTAAAGGGAGGGGCCAGTGATCCTGTTAATAAAGCTAATAAGAGGTGAGAGAATGGATTTTAAAGATGGGCAGCGCTCCTTTAAAGGGAGGGGCCGGTGATCCTGTTAATAAAGCTAATAAGAGGTGAGAGAATGGATTTTAAAGATGGTCAGCGCTCCTTTAAAGGGAGGGGCCAGTGATCCTGTTAATAAAGCTAATAAGAGGTGAGAGAATGGATTTTAAAGATGGTCAGCGCTCCTTTAAAGGGAGGGGCCGGTGATCCTGTTAATAAAGCTAATAAGAGGTGAGAGAATGGATTTTAAAGATGGTCAGCGCTCCTTTAAAGGGAGGGGCCAGTGATCCTGTTAATAAAGCTAATAAGAGGTGAGAGAATGGATTTTAAAGATGGTCAGCGCTCCTTTAAAGGGAGGGGCCAGTGATCCTGTTAATAAAGCTAATAAGAGGTGAGAGAATGGATTTTAAAGATGGTCAGCGCTCCTTTAAAGGGAGGGCCAGTCCATATTTTCTGCCAGGACAAATGAAGCAGCTTCCTGCAGCTGCCATATTTATAATGGTTGTGATGTCAGCAGCAGGAGAGGGGTTGCCTAGCAACAGAGTTGGCAAATGAAAGGATTGAAAAGGAGAGGGGGAAGGGAGAGGGAGAGGGGCGTTCGCACACAAAGAAGATCTTAGAACAAGACCACCAGGCATGAAATGAATATAAACAAACTCGCTGATACACTGACACACACACTGACACACACACCCTACACACACTGACACACACCCTACACACACTGAGACACACTGAGACACACTGACACACACTGAGACACACACTGAGATACACACACACCCTACACACACTGAGACACACTGACACACACACTGAGATACACACACACCCTACACACACTGAGACACACTGACACACACACTGAGATACACACACACACA